>NW_019417117.1:1567077-1584156 GCF_000390285.2 Anoplophora glabripennis
ATCTCAAGTATTACTAATTATATTAATCAAGTAAAGAAAACTTTATGTAACCCTAAATATTGCTGGGTAATGATTACGATGTTTTTATAAACCATTAAATATATTAAAAGGATTTATCAACTGTATTTTTTATTCCAATAAATATATCACAGCTTTTTTAATTAATCTAGTTTTTTAAAAACATTACAAAAAATCATCTGTTGTGGATAATTTATTGTTGATAACAATGTACATGGGATTTAGGAAAAATGTATATGTTTGAAATCAATTTCGTTTTTATCAAGTCTTTCAAATGTATTCCCTCCTTGCTGTCAGCTGATTGCGACGTTGCCACATTAATCCTCAAGTCAGCCAGAAATGCAATTATTGATTTCTGTTTCTAATTAATACAGCTGTACTATGTTCAAAACTTACATTAGTTGTACATAAAAAATAAGATAATACTGTGTACTATCTATGGAAAAGTTTTGTTTTACATTTTCTACATTTTTTTCTCAGAGGGAGCACTGGGTAATACGCTATATAAATTTCAAGTACATCTGTGCATTTGAGTAAACCCGATATACCTCCTTAAGAGTTACAAATGCAGCAAAGATATGTTGCAGAAAAACAATTCTAATTAAAAAAAAAACAATCTCAAATATTAATCAAATAATCATCCACCGTCAACGTTAGAGCCATCATTATATATCAATATTTCCTGCTCTTAAATTAATAATAAACGTGTTGCACAAACAGTACTTTGCATATTTAAATACCGAATCGATAAAGGGAATAGGTAAGTCCAATTTAAATTACGCCGAATCCATATTTAATGGAAACGGCATTTGCGCCAAACTGATGAAAAATTTATCCGTTAATAAACGGCAGTTAAAGTGGTTCTATTTGTTTATTTTAAACGTTTCAGTCTCCCGTATTTAGGCCAAACACTACCACAACTTATAATACATCGAAAAGTCCCTCTCATAAGCACATCTATTTGCAAAGGTCTACATGTATTTCCATACGATTTTCATAGTTAAGTCACTGCATTGGTTAAATATACTGCGCACAATTTGTAGTGACTCAGTATGATGTAGGTCAAGTTCAATTTGCATATTGCACCGGATGATACGGAGAAGGTTCTCTAGAAACTTTGGTAGTTAAGAAACAGGTCTGGGTCCTTCAATTCCGTAAGCATAAAACTACCATAAAATCAAAAGTTCGTATGCTCTATATTGTCAGTAAAAGCAATACTAAATGTAAGCACAAAAAAGGTCATGGAAAGGACAAATAAGAGGTTTTATTTTCATACAATACATTTATGAACTTAGATATTTCCTTTTAATCTTGCTAATAGAAGTTGATTGCTAAAAACTTCAGGGAAAGTTGCCCAAAAATTACATAAAATTAATGTCTTTCTTTCATCGTATACAAGGTGTTTCATAACAGTATGTCTTTATTTAGGGGGTGAATCTGCGCATGATTTTAAGTAAATAAGTTCATATAAACATACCCCCGTAAATGTTTCGTTATCATTGTACAGGATGTTAATGTTTCAGTAATTTTTCTGTATTTTCTTTGTATCTCCACAGTTTTCGAGATACGTAGATCAAATTTGGAACGTAGGCTAACTTAAGATACCTGCATCATTTGTACTTTCTAATAGTTGTCACGATCTACAGGGGGATACTTTTTCTGGGGTCGGGCCTCCTTACAGTCCTGCAAACTTTCTTCCGGTACGTCACTGGTCTTTTAAAGAACAAGGGTTTAATTCCGTGCTCAATTTAGAAACTTTTTTATTTCGTTGTTGCCGTTTTCGAGCAAAAAAATAAAATAAAAATATAATTTCTTGTAACTCGTTAAATTAAACTGGCAGCAGAAAACATTGCAAGAGACAGAAAAGTATGTAAATTGAACAGGGAATCAAACCCTTCGATCTAGAAAAGACCAGTGGTATACCGGAAGATAGTTTCGGGAGTTGAATAGAGCCCCGATCCCAGAAAAAGTATCACCCTGTAGATCGTGTCGACTATTAAGCAGTTCTAATGATGAAGGTAATTTAAGTTACCCTACCTTCCAAATTTGAGCTACGTATCTCAAAAGGTGTGGGAGATACAACGAAAAAAACAGAAAAACAGGTGTTCTCAATAGGATGTAATAATTTTGATTATTATTCATTTTACTGCCGTTTTGCAGTTTTCACGGTTTTGATTGTTGAAATGCTTATTATTAAGACATTCTACAATTAAAAAAAAATCTTTCCAAGTTTGTAAATACCTCCGAAAATTAGTAGTGTCAATATTTTGTTTCTGTTTCCTGTTTCAACTATACCTACTACGATGTGTTCTATGAGAATAAGACGTGTTATTCCCTCTCGACTCCAGCAATTCTCAACATTTCAAAATTTTTTTGTTAAGTACAATCAGTACAGTACAGTACAGTTTTATATCTCCAAATCAACGCGGATTTTTTTAAGTTATGTTCCACCTCATCAAATTTGGTTCAATTTAAAAATTTGTTTCAGATAACAACCTCAAAGAGTTAATCGTAAATTGTTGTAAAGTTTACTCAGCCTCTTTCGATCATGTGTTTTACTACCCAAACTTATGTTTCATACAATGGCTTTAAATTTAATACTTTCTTGGCTACTTCTGGTGCACCTCAAGGATACAACCTAGGGCCACATCTCTTTATTTTATATATTAACGATCTATCTTTAACAATAAAATCTAATCACTTCAACTTTTTACTATTTTATTAATGATTGCTTGAACTTACAAAAATGTGTACATTAAGTTGAGGAGTGTCGTTTGCAAAATCAGTTACGAATTAATGTTGATAAATGTTTATTTATACTTAAAACTCAACCCCTTTATTACTTAATTATAATTTTAAAGCCAGAACTCTCAAACGATGCAATAGTGATAAATATATGTCATTCCTGCTCGACTCCAGCAGTTCTAAACATGTTTGTACCTTTTTGTTAAATATTATTTATTTTTTAATTTTTGCATTATGTTTGTGAAATTTTATTTTATTTTATAAATACCCTGTTCGGAGCAGCGGAAGAGAAAAAGCGACTGATGAAGGTAAAAGGTCAAAACGTCAGCAAACAGTGCCTTACTGTGACAAGTACTCTAACTTCAATAAATTTCAACAATGAATGGGTAAAACAATAACCTACTGTGTCAACGGAATGTAAATAGATTTTATAAAATTAATTTTCTGACGTTATTACCATAGCGATTAAAGTGTCTAATTAAGGAACAGAGGAAATTTAGAACATTCCTAAACAATGCTCAAGGCCTCCTTAGCTGATTTGGTCCCAAGATGGTGCATCAATCAACGTCAATTAATTGATTAATGTCCATTTTACAGGCACTAAATTGTGTAATAAAAATTATGTAGCTACTCTGGACTTACTTTGTAACGGAGTACAGTGGCGGTACATGGGAAATTGTGATAATTTATGATCAGTCTATCTGGTACTGGTATTTGGTTCAAGAGGTAGAGTTGCTTTTGTAGGTCACATTATACAGGATGTTATAAAGAGAAGGTCAAGCTGTTAACCACAGATGCTTTGGGAGAAAATCATGGGACTTTCCTAAGACGCTTTCCATTTAGGAATCTCTTTCTCAAGATTCAGGGTGTCAAAATTATAATAAAAAATAATACGAATAACCGTGTTGGTTTTATAAGATTTAGTGGACTTAGATTTAGAACTTTGCTCTTTTATTGCAATATAGGTACCACACATTATTGATGTAATTTTGATAAAAAAAAAATCAATGGTAAAGAGGGAATTAAATGAATGTCTATAATTTAAATGTACTGTGTTTTAGAGCAAGCAGTTTTTTAATATTTGTAAAGTTTTCATTTAGGGTTTAGTATACAAGATATTGCAATTTGAATATGTATTAGCTGATTTGCTGTTTTTTATTTTTTCAATTTCTCTTAAGCGATGAACTAAGCTTTACAATTTTGTTACGCGGTGCTGATTTGGATTTATTTCTGCTTAACGTCTAACAGCCAAATTGGCTCTGCCAGTAAAATTTTTAAATTTTTTTATGTTGCATTTATTTATCTGTTTTTAGCACAAAATATGCTATTTCAGTTTAATAATTATGAAAACGAATCGCTAAACTATAAATTTTCTAGCATATTTGGTTCTCTTACGTCAATATTTTCATGAAGGTGGTAGACATTTTGAAATTTTGATTTTTTTTTAATATCGCCTTCTTTTGTTCGCCTTTTTTTCTGAATATTAGCATTAGAATGCAGCTAGCTTAAAATCTATTTTTTAAATGAATCTAATTTCTTCAATTAAATTAATTAAATTAAAAGAATGTTGCATCAAATCTCTTGCCAAAGTCGATATTTTACCATTTTTTTTAATGTCAAGGTTTAAACGTAACTTAAACAAAAATATTCCTGTGACATAGGCAAAGAAGTTGTCGAAAACTAGCCCATAAATCAAATTAAAGTTTTGCTAAAGTGAAACAAAAAATTGAAATAGCCTTAGATCACATACGTACAAAATTATATAAAAAATGTGCCGAAATGAGAAAGTCTGTGCAAAATTTCATTTGTATATCTCAAAAGACAGCGAAATTATAATTGAAAACCTTTTTTTAAATTACAGCTTTGTCACATTGATTCATTCAAGGAAACAGGACTTTTTAAAAATAAAAACCAAATGTTTTTTGCAGCAATTTGCATGCTCTAAAAGCATGTCGAGTGTTTTAAATCGTCGGCCAGGATGTCCTTCAGGATGTCCTTCAGGATGTCCTTCAGGATGTGAGTACAAGCCTTTTTGATGGCTTCTATGTCCACAAAACGTTTTCCTTTCATCGGTAAATAATTTTTTCGAAAAGGTAAAAGTCAAACGGTGCCAAATCAGGCGAATACCGGAAGTGGATGACAGTTAAAATGCGATTTTTAGTCGAACAATCGGTCAAGATGGCGCATTATCGTGCAATAAACGCCAACTTCTTTCTGCGTGATATCCTGGCCAAATACGATGCACCAAACGCTTCAAAACGCCAAGATTGAATTGTGTATTAATGGTTTGGTCCGGTGGAACGAATTCTTTGTGGATAATGCCCTTGGAATCGTCACTTTTGACTTCTTTAAACGAAATTTTTTGGGTTTTGGATTTTCTGGCGCCTTTCAATCGACACTTTGGCATAGGTTTCTTAATCATATTGAAAACACCACGTTTCGTAACAAGTCACAATGTTGTAAAGGAAGTTTTTGTCCTCTTTGGCCTTCTTGATGATGATGATGATGATCCATCGAATGTCGAATTCTGAGCAGTTTTTGGTCGTTGCTCAAATGGTCGGGCAAAATGCGATAAGTTAATGTCTTTGAGATGCTCAGTTAAAACTTCATGAATCTCAATGAAGGTTTTGTCTAATCTTTGATGAACTTACGCAGAGTTTTGATGGAATCTGTGGTGATTTCGGTTGGTCAACATGTTGCTCTTCGTTTATGTCCTCACGATCGTTTTTAAAACGTGTGGTATATGCGTGTTGAACTCTGCCACGAAATAAACAATCATCACTATAAACTTGGTTCATCAATTGAAACATTTCTGTAAAAGTTTTACCAAGTTTAAAGCAAAACTTAATATTAACTCTTTGTTCGATGCTCAATTTTGTATCGATGATACAAACATACTGTCACTTCAAATGCAATAACTCCGCTTCTGTTCGTCCAAATGTCATGACATTTTGATAGTACATCAGTGAAGGATCTACCGATACTTGCTAATAGATGCCCTTACTGATAATGCCTATTCTTGAAAAGTCATGTTTACTTTGGAACGCAAGTTGTATTTTGGATCAAGGCTTAAATAAAAAATGGCTCAAGGAAACAGTTTTCGCCCAAAAATCTGTGGTTAAAATTAGACCTACTTTTTTGTAACAGTCTGTAAATCCTAATAATTCAATTTAGGCTTTATTTAAAACGCTTTTAAATAGTGTCACCACTTGATGATGTTTTTTTTGTCTAAATGAAAAATAAAATCTCTCAACTTTCTAACTATACTTATTTTTCCATTTTGAGAGATTTCCTCTTTCACTATGATCTCTTTTTAAAAAAGGGAGTAAAAAAATGTATAAACTACATTTTCTAGTAGTTACGCGCATGAATATCCTTCTTGCCGTTTAGGATGAAACGCCAATGGCCAACTATGTGTTTTTGCACCGCTCTTGTTTTGATTCAAGAGCTTTAACAGTTATTTAACATCGTAAAAGGCCGTTAATTCTCGTACGGCTCAGTCGCCACGTAGTATATAACTAATACTTAATTATTTTAATGCCAAAACATTGTTGACGTATATTTTGAAATGTTTTTTACACTTGAACAATAACAAATATTGGTCCTTTTTGAAATTCCACTCCATTCGCAAAAAAATTGCGATACCTCCGTCAATGAACAGCTTGCATGTATTTTTTTTAAATTTGAAGAAATAATCTATAATTATGTTATGAAAATATTAAGAATCTCTCAGAGATTGTTAATTAATTATTAGTTTGATACGCAAAGTAAATGTTTTAAACGAGTGTTAGCTACCGCGCTAATTCGTGACGTCATTTAGTGCGACCGAGATCGAGAAGATTAATGACGGGGATAAATTCAGCATATTAAGGTTAAAAAATAGGCCAGAAGTAGAAGACTTGTGTGGCAGGGGAGCGATGTATTATTATTGTGCCGGACACATCGGTATATAGACTATTCCCTACTTCCGGAATATAAACTGTAAATTGTATTGAGTCAAATTTAATGTGACGTGTCTTAGTGTCTAGTTCGTCCTACATCTACTTTGGCAGCACCTACCTGCCTTTTTAATTGGAGCGATCAATTAAGCTAGAAAAAATGTATGAAAATTATTTATTAAATCCGTGGGAAAAACAGCCATTCAAACACGGGTATAGAATTAAAAATTGAGGATAATTAGACAAACTAAAGACAAAGGCAGCGGTTTTTTGTTATATTTTATAATTGCCGCTGGTAAAATGAATCACCTCGAATTTTATTGTTCTTCTAATATAATAATGATTTATAATTGTTGCTTCTTCCCAAGCTGCTTCCACGGCATGTATTTTTTTTCACGTTTTATCCAGAATAGGCTTAGCAGGATTAGTTGTAGAAAATACCCATACCTGTACAAACCGTTTCTTCGATTTCGTTATTTCCGTTGGGGATTATGTTTGAAAAAGAAAAATTATAAGGAATAATTTGAACATCCATCTTTCCTGAAATGGAATTTATCTGTTTTGGATTGTTTTGACTCTATTGAACAGACGTAAAATCTCAAGATGATTACGTAAAATATTCTTTAATAGATCAAAAAAATATTCGGGGGAAAACTTACTTGAAACTAACAATACGTTTTAGATTTTGAAAATAAATTACAAATAGGTATTTAATGTAATTCCAAAATATTTACTTTCCGAAATTAGTTAATTATTTAGATACAAATATTTTTTTGGGAAAAAATCCTATTCTTAGAAATGCATACATATAATATTAAACATTTAATATTAATGACTGGCAAGAATCATATATTTCCAACACAAACATTCCAATGAAATAATTTTATTTCCCTTCTTAAATTTATGTTACTACATTTCTTAATACACATCTGCTAACAATCAACGGAGCAAGTAAAGTAGAACAGTATCAGCCATTACTGTACATGGATAATAGTAAGGTGCAAATGTGCTTTATTGTGGGTGAAATAGGTTCCTTATAAGTTTGGAAAACGTCACTAAAATTTTACTCACAATATAATTACTTGATTAGTTAATTAGTATTTGCTTTAGGTAATAATAATTTGTTTAATGAGACGTAGAGTATACTATAATTCATAGTAGTTAATTAACTTAGAGGTATAGTTTTGTAAATTGGTATTGAGAGCCAAAATTTGGAATTTTGTGCTCGTTTTGTGGAAGATTTCATTATGCATATGATAAGGCTGTCTTTCCTGTAAAGTTTTTATCTAGGACGATACAGGGGTGGTACAAAATGTAATTTGTTTGAAATGTATTGTTGCTTAAATGTGATGAAAAGCATTATTTATTCTTTCTTATAACTGCTCAGTATGTCAAAGTTGCTAACGCAGCCCACTATGTCATTTTAAAAAACATTATATTCGAATATTGAAGTGTGCTCTCAGTTCGTTTCTTAAGTTTTACTCGAAAATCAGACTTTTTTTCGAAAAATATAAGAGAGTAGTAATTTGTAGAAAATTGAAAGACGAATCCGAAAATATCATGGTTGTTATCGTAAAGCAGTACCGTATTATTTTACTTAGAAAAATATGGCACGGATACTCTGAATCTACGCCACTGGAGCATGTAAACTTTAGGAAAAGCCCTCAGATTTTGGAAAATGTTTACATAAATAGATGTGCCCAATTTCAAATTATTACACTTACTAGTTTTTAAATTATTTAAAAAAATTAAAAATATTTTTTGTAGTTTAACACCCTGTATCTTTTTAACGAAGCGTACTAGATACAATCTTTACAGGAAAGACTACCCTTAAAATTCACCAAAGAATAAGAGGTTTAATTTTTGGTCACCATTTGTGAATCACCCTGTATATCTGAGTAAGTATAAGTACTATATAGCGAACATATTCATTTTCTATTTAATTCTGTCTAGTTGAAAATGCTGTTTTATTACAATTCCTTTATTTTCTTTACTAGCTTTCTCGTTGTTTAGAAATACTCGTTTTTTGTTATTAATAATTTTTTCCATATTTGACTGTATTCCTTGTTCCTTCTACCAAAAATTCCACGTAATTTGTGCACGGTCTCAGCTACACACTCTCCGTACTTGTAATGGATTTTCACGGTCTTCATTCGCTTATCTGTCGCATAGCGCTCCATTTTGTCTAACCGCAGAGTGTTTACTACATGTAGCCCTGCATAAAGCTACTAACTTTTCGGAATAAAAATGGCGCACAATTCAAAACCTGCTTTACATTTTGGACACATTTTACAAGTTTAACGAGTTAAATTACTTATAAATCTATTAATGACGCTACTGATTTCGCACACAAATGTCAAACGCTGTCTTTTCGACGTCAATAATTACTGACCTTTCTAAAAGTTTCAGATGAAATTCCTTCTTATGCTGGTTATGAAATGTTTGTGCAAACCAATAAAATCTACTAAAACGAAAATCGCATTGATTGTATCACAATTACACTGGAGTTGAAAGCAACCTAAATTATTGATCACTTGAAAACTTAAAATTTAAACAATTTTAAGTAAATATCTGGCTCATCTCCACGAGTCGTGTTGAAATTAATTTTTTGCTGTCACACTCGCTACTAGCACAATAACTGCCACCTATAAAAACGCATAATTTTGTTAGACCTCAATAACGAGCAGCGCGGTATTGGCCTAGAAATTTCATAATCGAGGTTTATGTTTGAAAAGCAACGTACGGTTTCCAATAAAAAAGAAAATTAACTAAATTTATTTATGCGGCTTTTAATTTATTTATAACAAACCAGTTTGAAAGTATTGAGAAATCGTACTTGATATCCTTAACATTAAATTCAAACGTAGGCATTTGAAATTTTAATCCTAATGACAGAACTCGGAGCTCCTAATGGACTCCCGACATCAATATCGAATTTAATACTCATTTTTTCAGCGCGCCCCTAAGTGCTTACCCAATTATTTCAGTGTATTTTTCTTGAATTTTTAAGTTGCCTCCGTGATGTCATATAAATTATCTGCCATTTTACTTCCTTAATTAACATCTGTTGCCGTTGCCGCTGGCGCATGAATTTGTAAAACGCACGCCAGTGACATTAAAATCCAACATTCTAATAAAAGCTAAAATAAAAATGCTCACCTTGAAAATCTACAATCACAACGTCACTTTATCTAAAAGTTGGCGTATTACGCCATTCCTGCTAGATTTATCTGTACTGGTTCGCTTTAATTATTTAAATATTTTTATCGGGATTCGTTATAAAATGCTGTTAAATTGTTAACTGGTATATGTGTTAAATTTATATCACATTTTCTCAATAAATTACGGCCTGGGGCGTTGTTTAGCTGTTGTTGCATAAAATTAATGATAATCAACTTTAGTAAAGACCTTCAGTTGGTAATTAATATTAGACGCGTTGGATTTTAGATCCAATAGATAAATTCACTGTTTCATGCATAGTAAAGTTAATACTCGTTGTCGATTGCCTGACATGATCCAACACGGATCTCTATTGATGATGTTACACCAAAATACCTTCAGCCGACTCTAGATGATGTGATCACTTGCCAAATCGTGTGGCCGGTACATTCGTATTTTCGGTAGCAATTTGAATTTCGTCGCCATTTTTTCCATATCCAGGGTTGGGCAAATGTGTCCGAACACCTGTGTACAAGGTGAACCATATAGTCTAGGAGCCAGATAGGGTTCCGTGAACAATCAGAGTGCCACGGCTGCAAATAACTTATTCCTAAGCATTTTGACCTCCTGAATCCAAAAAACTTGATCGCAAAGTCTGAAGGCCTGAAAGTGGTCAGTTTAATTGTTATTAACAAATTAAATGTTTAAATGGATGTAAAAAGTTTATTTTTATAGCTAGTACAATTTTTTATGCGTTAATATTTACGTTTTCTCATAACAAACATATATTTTTCTGAAAATTAAAAAAAAAATTAACTTTAACCAAAGTTATTGCAAATTTAGTGCAAATATCTTACATTTTCCGTCTCCGCGCGCACCAATTTTACGATATCTCAGATTCTATTGGACGGATTGAGACGCACGACATCTCATTTTAAAGCTTGAACTTAATTTTACAAGATAGGTAAGTTCCATGTATTAATTTATTTATTTAACAATTAGTGGCAGCTTAGAAAGTTCTGAAATTTCAACGAAAATGCTGGTTTTATTTGTTTATAAGGCTTTTTTTATTATTCAGTTTCGATGAAAAGCCGAAAAACTTACCGGATATTGTTCCTCGCATCCTAACAATCATTTCATGCCTTATAGTTATTAGTTTTTCTTTATCAAAACCCGTGGAGAGACGCGCGTACGTCGAGAGCAATGTACGGACGCTCGATCGAAAGCTTAGAGTGCAAGTGCACTATACAGGGTCGGAAAGACCCCTTGGTTCATCGGCCGTTACGTGAGAGCGATAAAGTAAGTCATAGAAATCCGTGTGATAGAGAAAGAAGCGAATCTTATTTGTGGAAGGGCGAAATGGGCGGTGACTATTAGACGCCTTCATTATAGCCATCTTTCTCTATCGCACGGATTTCTATTACTTTCTTTATCGTTCTCACGTAACGGCCGATGAACCATGGGGACTTTCCGACCCTGTACACTGAAAGAAATGCGTTTTATTATTAGAATTCTATATACCATTATAAGACCTTTGTATACTATATGTGACAGTTAAACAGGTAAATATTGGATATAAAACGCGTATTGCTAGCACAGTTGTATAGTGACTATAAACCTTATTCTTTATTAAATTATTGTATAACTAGTATACAACGTTTTTTATACCCTTTACGAAATAATAGCAATAACTGTTATTAAAGTGTTCCATATCGTTATTAGAACATCTAGTACTGGTTATAAGTTTNATTTACCGCCAGTAATGTGTTAAATATTATGTTGATCGGCATTAATTCGATAATTTTTCACTTTGTTGAATAACGCAATAAATATTTTATGCGATTGTTATTTTAATGCAACAAAATAGCCAGATCAGTCGATTAACTATTTATAAACACAGCCTAGATCATTATTTACCACCTATAATTGATTTTATATTGTAATCGCTAAAATTTATTAACCCGCATAACGGATATTTAATGGAACATCATAAATTCGTGTCACAGTTTGCAAAAACTACGGCGATACATCCAATAACGGCGGGCGAATTTATTGGAATGAAGTAATTAACAGGCGAAATAATTGGGTGGGCCACGTTGATTTGGTATGAACAATGGGTCAAACGGCTGATAGCCATTACCTATCAATCACATTAGGACCGCGAATAATAGCTTTAATTACCGTGGTGGGAAAGGGAACGTCCGGTGTAATAATCCACTAATATCCGGTCTGAAAAGTCCTTAACACGTTGCAGTTAAAAGTGTTCCTTGCACAGGGCGATTTGGGAAAATCCCCTCTTTGCACTTCCTCACGTTTAACATTTAAATTTTTTTATTTTTGAATATCACCTGCAAATTTAAATTTGGGATTTTTTGTCTTCCATTGTCAGAATCAATTAATATCGTCATTTTAATTATTTTATTCTACTGCAACACATTAATTCTAAACTATTTCAATAATTGTAGTACCACTTGATACTTCTTATTTGTATAAGCAGTTGGACTATTGAATACAAAAAACATAAAGCAAAAAAGTGATTTTCAAACATGAGTTCAAAGTGGTAATAATATTTTATAGGAAATGTTTTGTAAATATACATAAATCGTACTTAAAACAACATTCTATACAACTGAAACAAAAATGTCTTGTTCAATGTAAGTATCCAACTTATGAAAATAATTAGTGGTGGTTGGTTCCTTGTTTTTAAACTCGTAGAAGTTGCCGCAATAGATTTTAAACTACACACAAGTGAATAAATAACAAAGTTGTTACTTTACCAATTTGCCAGAGTATGTCTGTGACTTTAGTTGTAATATAAAAATTCGTTACTTAGGAATATCCGAAATTGCATCGTCTAATTATGTTATGTTCGAACAAATCGGCAAACCGTAATAAATGAAGATGAACATTTAAACAAACATTGAAATATTGGAAGCATAAAAGCTAGGATAAGTTAGTTATCCACAGTTTCTGACATTTCAGAGAAGTTTCATAAACAACAATTAAAAAATTTGGTATAGATTTCTGTAGTAATACTTCTGTGTGTTTTTCTTTATTAAACAAAAATTACAAACACCATTCGGCTTTGTAAGGAGATCCTACAAACAATTTGATCAATTTTTGGAAAAGGTAAAATGTAGTTCATTGCAAATTTCATTGTCAAGGTATTAATAAAATTAATTGTATAACCGGTAGTTTAAATATTTAAAAATGTAATGTTTCATTTTATAAATTATTCAGAAACTACTATCGAAGCAAATATTAAAATGGCAGAAGAATATTTAGTTAAAGTCGTAAAGGAAGGTACAACCTGTAAGAAGTTTGACGACCTACGAGTATGGTCTTATCCCATTCAAAATCCGCTTTAATAGAAGAGCTGCCTCCTACAAGTACATCAATACAACTGCACATTTTAAGGTTTATATATATAGTTTACAATCAGGTAAACTATTTAAATAGCCACGCTGCAAAGTTAGACCCACACATGTTCGGCTGGATAGATGATGGAGATATGTTTGCTCTAAAAAAAATACATACATATTGCTTCCTTAACCAGATGGACTCATCACTAAATTGTACAAAGTATGCTCTAGAATAGGGGTCGGCAAGTAATTTTAGGTGGGGTCCGGATACTTCTGAACATTTTTAACGAGGTCCAGAAAAAAATTAATATTTCTTATTTTTTTACTTTAATTTGGACTCAAATTTAATCTGCTTACTAACCATTAAGAACTCACACACTCGCAATTGTAAAATACTAGAAAAAATTATAAGATTAGCACTTAAACGTAAAAAACATTTTTTAAATAATTTATTTGAGTAATTTATACTTTCAAAAAATTTTTGGGGGTCCAATATTTTACCTTCCGCGGTCCGGACCTGGACCGCGGTCCGCCAGTTGCCGACCCTTGCTCTAGAAGATTATGTGTTTGTCAATAATGAGCCCATTGTTAAAAACGAAATAAATTAATTAAAATCTTTAATTGTTATTATTTATGTAAATCTTATAAATATCAGTAATTAAATCAATTGTTAATGCTTTTTTATTATTTAGCCTTTATGACATACATATAATAAAAGTTCGCACCTCGCGCTCTTGCACTGTGAGCTTTCGATCGTACGCGCGTCTCTTCACGAGTTTTGATAAAGAAAAACTAATAACTAAGGCATGAAATGATTGTTAGGATGCGCGGAACAATATTCGGTAACCTTTTTGGCTTTTCATCGAAGTAGTATTTTAATTATTTTTAATGGCGTCCTTCAATTTCCAACATCTACTTTATTTTTAGAGATGCGGCGTTGTCAGCATTTTTTTAAAATTGACCGCCCTGTTTACTTTAACATTATTAGAAAGACGTATTTTCACCGATTACAATAATATAAGGTGTGGTGTGTCTACGATTTATTGTTTTTTTTTTAAATGTTGAGGAAGACGATGAATTAAAGAGTAAACATTTTATTTCATGAAAACGAAATTTGTTATTGTAAAATATTCAATATTAAAGAAAGATTCATAATAAACGTTGAAACTGGTCACCTTCGTCAGCCTGACAATATCCTAATCGATCAACGAAGGCTTTTAAGGAATTTTGTATGGCATGCTGTATATTTCTTGAACGGCCATCCTAATTACATCTTCCAACTCTTATAACGATTGGGATTTGGTCTTGTAGATGACATATTTTAAATGACTCCAAAGGAAATAGTCTACCGGACTTAAATCTGGAGATCGCGGTGGCCAGTCAGTATATCCTCGGCACCCTACCCATCTCTGTGGAAATCATAGACCACCTAGACTGGCTATAGGGCGATTATGAAGACAGTTGGGAGCCTAGTCGGTAGCCTAGCATCAGTCGTATCTGGAAACTCGCATTGATTTCAATTATTAGTTATTTTTTCATGGATAAATATTGTAGGACATTGTATAAATAGAAGTGAACAAGTTGGTGAAGAGAGTCGAAAAGTATCCTTCTCTGGATAAGAAAGATAAGCAATACAGGGTGTTTTGAAAGTCCGTCAGGAATCTCCGGAAGGTGATTCTACGTATTAAAATAACAATATGTAATGGAAATTGTTTTCGAATCAATTGTTTGTAAGTTACAGCTTGTCAAAGTTAAATTTTTGATTGATTTTAATACAGCTACGGATGGAAACGTTCTTAAGACAATGGTCTCTGTAACTGGTCGCTTCCAATTCTTCCAAACTTTTCGATTATCTTCATGTTGGCATCTTCAGTGGTGGCTCTGCAGAAAGCAGAAGCTTCGTCGTGACTGAGAGTTGCTTCAATCGCAGCGACCACTAAGAAGCAATAAGAACCGAAATGAAGACCGTTCTAAAATCATTTTTATCTGGTACTGGAAATTCTTAACACTATCAAATCGAATGCGAAAGGAGTTGATGGAATTAATTGTAGGATGATAAATTTGATTATACCTCATTTACTCAATCATATTATTTTTATTACAAATGAATGCTTGAACTCCGCTACTTTTCCATCTTGTTGGAAGGATGCTATAGTCATCCCTATACCTAAGAATTCAGAACCCTCTGATTTAACACATTTTCGTCTCATTAGCATACTCTGTACCTTTTCAAAAAGTTGTTGTTAGTGGAAATTCTTCTACCTTAATTAATATTATTGTGGGAGTGTCACAGGGTAGTGTGTTGGGTCCCTTGCTGTTTTCAATCTATACTGCAGACCTACCGGGTGCGGTTAGAAATACCCATTCGCATCAATATGCAGATGACTTTCAATTATATTTTCGTTTTCCACTAAGTGACCTGGATGACCAGTTCAAAAAATTAATAGTGATTTAAATAATATTTTAATATTGTCCCAAGCACATGGTTTAGTTTTAAATGGAACTAAAACGCAGTTTCTTGTTGTTGGTAAGAATAAAGATTTGATCTCGAATGATTTTCGTTTTAAAATGTCTGTTAATGGAACAATTCTGAATTCTATTAATGNAATTTTTGATTGATTTTAATACAGCTACGGATGGAAACGTTCTTAAGACAATGGTCTCTGTAACTGGTCGCTTCCAATTCTTCCAAACTTTTCGATTATCTTCATGTTGGCATCTTCAGTGGTGGCTCTGCAGAAAGCAGAAGCTTCGTCGTGACTGAGAGTTGCTTCAATCGCAGCGACCACTAAGAAGCAATAAGAACCGAAATGAAGACCGTTCTAAAATCATTTTTATCTGGCTTTATAAAATGGCACGCATCTTCAAGGTGGACAATATAAGAAATAATTATATTCGATTCTATATTTAGGGACATAATTTGCAACTAAACAGAACTAAAAAAGATGTAATGCTGAACAAAGAAGGCAGAATGAAATTGATAACAAGATACTAAAAATGCTACACATGTAAAAAACCGAAGAATCTTATTTGTTCCTGAAAAGAAAACTGCATTGTGTTAGTTGCAGACATGAAAAATTATATCGATAAGTCCTCTATCATTCTTCAAAAACGAAGTTCATTCACAAAAGTTAAAAAATTTGTATTCCGGTCTTAAATATCCTTTTGACATTTCATTCATAATTTTATTTTTTTCTTTATTCTGTTTCTCCTTAAAGAAATGTTTCTTTGTACCTCTTTTTGTTCTCTGAAACGACACGACCTCTCTAATGTTTGGTCCAGATCAGGAAGAAAAAGAGCTGTTCTCAATTTAATTCCAAATTTGGTTTAAAATATGACGTTACTGGGATTAAAATTGTTCAAAGCTCTTTCAAAACCTGTATAAGTCCAGTGCTGTGTTACGTAGTCCCATATCTTAGCTTTTAAATACCTATCTTTAACTAGCAACCCGCCCCGGCTTCGCACGGGCAAATATAAAATAGCCTATGTTACTACGAGGAGATGTAGCTTTCGGTAAAATTGGTAGTTTTTGAGTTAAATCGTAACAAACAAAAAATCAATCATCTTTCATCTAATGCGACCCTAATATTAATTTTAAAATAATTCACGGTATATCTATAGTATACCTAAAGACAACAAACGAACTCAAAACTGAAAATGCAAAACCTTTAAATTTAAAACAATATAAGTAACTACCAACAATGTGAAAACAAAACGAATTAAATTAAAGTACCTATGTTCAGGACTATCAATTTTAATTAATAAGTAAGTAGTTAGGTATCTAACTACCTAAAGAAAACAAACACGAAACAAAAATGCAACTATGAAGTTTTAAATGATTCACAATAAGAAAAAAA
>NW_019417117.1:1584634-1606493 GCF_000390285.2 Anoplophora glabripennis
TTCGTTTCTTTGCATTTCCTGAGAAAACTTACCATAGTAATGTATATTTTTTTACACCATCAGAAAGTAGAGATTTCAACGAAGAAAAAGCCCACCGACGTTTTTAAAAAAGCAGATATTTTGACGTGAGAATTTTCGATTGAAAATTAGGGTGCTTTTTCGATATTAAGTAAAAATAAGGTGAAAAAATAAATATTTCAAATCAAAAAAATTACAGCGTGTTTGGGACATAAATAGGTAAGTTTTCACCAAATTTCGTGAAATTTTTTTTTTGTAAAAGAAAAATAAAAAACCAAAAATTTGGTTATTTGAATTTTTCACATAAATTTTGAGGTTATGTGAAAAAAGTGTAAATACAAAAGTTGTAGATCTTTTTATTACCTACAACTTTGCCATTTAACTTTTTTCCACAAGTCTTGCAGTTTTTCCGGAAATCAAGATAAACCGTTTTTTACCCTTAAAAACTCACCCCCTTCCCCTTCCCGACCTCAGATCGCCCGTAAATTATTTTTCTTTTCATTTCTGTTATATTCTCTTCCTTTTCCAATGGGTTTCATCCTACTATAATTTTTTTTCACTTTTTACCATTTTTGAAGGCTTAAGCTTAAAGGTACTCGTCATAAAAACGTTCAATTCTAAACTTTTCCACCCTGTACAAATTCCTGATTATTTTGCAGTTTCCTAATGTCTGTTGACGTTGACAAATAGCATCAAATCCACGATTAAGTCAAAATAAACCATTACGCAGCCGGGCAGCTTAAAAGTGTCGTTTGGCTGGAGTTTGCGTCAACTGATTTGACATTTAAATGCACCTGAGCGATATTTTCATTCAAAGTTGGCACGTCTCTAGGCTAGGCTAATGTGGACATTATTGCGCCTTATCGGGGTCCCGCAAATCTTTTATCATACATGCATAGGAATGATCCGCTTATCTCCCGTCGAAAACAACAAACATTTAGGCACCGCGAATCTTTAAAACAGAGATAGCGCATTCATCATTCAAGCCGGAGTCATGCAATTCTTTCTGAATTTATTCAGACGTATTACGGTAGGTCAGTGACCCCCCGAACAGTCAACCAAATCGATACGAGGCAGGGGAGCGGAGCAAGTATCGCCCAAAAGTGAAAAGGCGGACCGGCGAACGCAGTGCCTTTTATCTAATCTACCCGGCGGCTTATTAATGCCATTAATTAGGCCGTATTTTTGCGACGCTCGTCCCCCAATGTTTGTTTTGTCTGAAGATAAAAAGTGCATTGTGAAAAATTCATGTTTGTGACACACATTTTTACAAAACAAATTTCAGATTAACAATACAAATAAAAATCATGCGAGTTGTGAAGTATCGAGCGCGTTTCAACATCTTTATAAATAGATCCCAGTTGAAAGTTAATGCCCTTGCAACCTCTTTTCTTATTTAGCGGCGGCTAATCGCGTTTGTCGGTATTTGTCGCTGGGCACGTCATATCGCGGATACGTAGGCAAGGGCTAGACGGTTTTTTTTCCTTCGCTTGATTTATTTCGAGACAGGTATTCGCTGGAAATCGGAGAAAATCGATGGGATCTGTGCGAAAGCACTTGAGCTTAGGACACATTATTGTGTCGCGTCGTGATGGCACACGTTTTGCAGAAATATATATTACATCATTTAAAGGGAAGCATATCCTTCTCTTCCTCTAAAAACCATAATAGTTATATAAGATTAAAGTGTAAAAAATTATTCTTTATAAAAATGGTATGTTTAAATATAACTAATAAAAAAATACATACCTGATATACAGGGTGATTCATTAATAATGGGACAGAGCTTAAGGGCATGTTGCTGACCTCAAAATAGAGCGATTAAGCCAAATATGCCTTATCCGAATGTTGCACCTTTTCGATCTACATCGATCCATTTGAAAAAATATTTTCGATTTTTTTAAATATCTTGAGCATCTTTGAACGGATTGTTTTGAAAGTTTGTACACCTATGTTTTTTGAGGTGGTAATTACGGAAATGGTAACTATTTTGCAATCACATCTAGGATGCGCTAGTTGTAGTGTTCCGTCGGAGTAAACATATGTCAAACCTTTTTGTCCTTCAAAAATCTGAATTTCCAATAAGAAATTATTAAACTACGTTCAATTCTAAATAAAAAAGATATACCTGTTAAAAATCGATAAACTTAACCGTTTTCGAAATAAGAACGATTTACTATTTCTTTACAAAATTATTTGTTTGAACGTACGCCTTTAAATAAGATGACTTAAATGAAGTAGGCCGCTGTCAATGAAATGTCATGTATTATTTATGTCAATTCTAAGCAACTTATAAATACTAGACAGTTTAGTTCTTCTTCGTTTGTGATTTTTTTCATTAAAATGCCGCGTCATAATGATTATTCGTTTGTTGAAATGAGAAACATGGTATGTGTGTATGCCCAAGAAAATTATTGTGGTCGTCATGCAGCAGCGAGGTACTTGGAGTTATATCCAAATAACAGACAACCTAACCACAAGCTTTTCAAGACGTTGTACGACAGATTAGGAGAAACGGGATCATTTCGCCCTAAACGAGACGTTGGAAGGCCTAAAGTATTAGCGGCGGAGCAAGAAGAGGATGTTTTAGTGCGAATTGCCGAAAACACGCAAACAAGCACACGCCGAATTTCATCAGCTACTGGTGTAAGTCAGCCTTCCGTCTTCAGAATACTCCACAAAGAAAAATTGTATCCTTACCATTTTCGTCCGGTTCAACAGTTGATGCCACAAGATCCTCCTGGTAGATTTCGGTTCGCACAGTTTCTTCGTCGGCAACAAAATGCTGACCCTACATTTTATAATAAAATATTGTTTACGGACGAAGCTACATTTACCCGGCGCGGTGTATTTAATTGGAGAAATAGCCATTCCTGGGAACTGGAAAATCCTCACTTGCCACGAGAACAACATTTTCAGCATGAATTCTCAATAAATATTTGGTGTGGAATACTTTCCGATAACATTTTGGGACCATTTGTGTTACCCCGTCCACTTAATGGGGAAAATTATTTAAATTTTTTAACAAATGACTTGCCACTCGTTCTTGAAAATATCCCCTTAAATTTACGGCAAACCTTTTGGTTTATGCATGATGGTGCTCCCGCACATTACTCCCGACCAGTAAGAGAATATCTTGATATAAGTTTTCGAAACCGTTGGATTGGTCGCGGCAGCGAAGTGCCTTGGCCTGCGCGTAGCCCTGATTTAAATCCCCTAGATTTTTATTTCTGGGGTAACGTTAAATCTTTAGTTTATAAAGATGTTATACATACTCGAGAAGAGCTGTGGGCAAAAATACAAGAATCTGTTAACATTATCAGAGACCAACAAAGAAGTCTATGCAGTGTCAGACAAAATTTTAACGGGAGAATAAAAAAATTTATTGAAAACAATGGTCGCCACTTTGAGAATCTTTTGTAATTAGACTTAAGCATAATAAAATTTTCTGTTGTTACTGTGTTTGTCTTAATTCGTAATTAAGTCATCATACAAATAATTTTGTAAAGAAATAGTAAATCGTTCTTATTTTGAAAACGGTTAAGTTTATCGATTTTTAACAGGTATATCTTTTTTATTTAGAATTGAACGTAGTTTAATAATTTCTTATTGGAAATTTAGATTTTTGAAGGACTAAAAAGTTTGACATATGTTTACTCCGACGGAACACTACAACTAGCGCATCCTAGATGTGATTGCAAAATAGTTACCATTTCCGTAATTACCACCTCAGAAAACATAGATGTACAAACTTTCAAGACAATCCGTTCAAAGATGCTCAAGATATTTTAAAAAATCGAAAATATTTTTTCAACTTTAACACCCTGTAGATCGAAAAGGAGCAACATTCGGAAAGGCATATTTGGCTTAATCGCTCTAGTCTGAGGTCAGCAACATGCCCTTAAGCTCTGTGCCATTATTAATGAATCACCCTGTATGTATACAGGGTGAGTCATGAATAAATGGTACACAGCTTACTGGCACATTGTTAGTCAAAATATAGTGATTGAGCCTTAATCAATTACTGCTCCTTTTCGTTCTACAGGGTGTTAAAGTTGAAAAAATATTTTCCTTTTTTATCTATATTTTAAGTATGTATGGACCGATTGTTTTGAAAATTTGTAGTTTTACGTTTTTTGAGGAGGCAAATACGAATATATAAACAGTGTTGGGGTCACGTCTAGAGGGCGCTAGTTATACTGTCCTATCAATGTAAAAATTTGTCTAACTTTTTGTATTTTACAATTTTTAATTTTTTAACTACAAATTATTAAACTACGTTCAAATCTAAATAAAAAAGGTGTACTAGTTACAAATCGGTAAACTTTTACGTTTTAAGTTTTTGAGATTCGGCGAGAATTAAATTAGAAAATTAGCAGGTCTTAAGTTACCAAGCCTAAATTAAGAATTAAGACAAACATTACAGCAATTAAATATTTTATTATGCATATCTTAACAAATTATTAACTACCAGCAACTTCAATGCACTTTCTTAGCCTTTTATTAAGATATTTTCTTCTCTAAAAAATAACGACAAGGAAAAAACTACTTCTTAATCAAATTGATTAGAAAACAATATGGTATTGTATTGACAGCTGTCAATTTATTATGTCCACGCCTACTACTTTGGAAAAAATAATTTTCTAATTTAATTCCCGTCGAATCTCAAAAAATTAAAACGTCCGTATCTCGAGAATAGTGAGTTTATCGATTTGTAACAAGTATACCTTTTTTTATTTAGAATTGATCGTAGGTCAACAATTTCTAGTTAAAAAATTCAAAATTTTAAAATATAAAAAGTTAGACATATTTTTACATTGACAGGACAGTACAACTAGCGCCCCCTAGACGTAACCCCAACATTATTTGCATATTCGTATTTGCCACCTCAAAAAACGTAGAACTATAAATTTTCAAAACAATCGGTCCATACATACTTAAAATATAGATAAAAAGGAAAATATTTTTTCAATTTTAACACCCTGTAGAACGAAAATGAGCAACAATTGATTAAGGCATGTTTGGCTCAATCGCTATATTTTGACGTTAAGAATCTGCCGTTAAGCTGTGTACCATTATTATGACTCACCATGTATATTGCAATTGTTAAATAATGCAATAATCCAAATAAATATCCTGTATTCTTGTTGTCCTATTATCACCTCTGACAAAAACATCTACTACTAAGATCTCTGTGGTATAGGTACGCTGTTTAAAAACGGTCGTGAGGACATAAAAGATGAGCAACAAGTTCGCCAACCCAAAACCGCCATCAAAGCATATTCCATTCCACAATTGTGCATGAATTGATCAAGGATCACACAAAATCTTCATTGAAATTCATGGAATTGGAATTGAGCATCTCCAAAACATCAATTTATCGCATTTTGGACGAACATTTGGGTTACCAAAAAGTGTGTGTACAGTTGACGGACCACCAGAAATTGTTCAGAATTTAACATTCGAAGGATATCAACAAGGAGGCCAAAAAGGACAAAAACTTTTTTTGATTTAAAATCTACATCTTCAAATTAAAATTTGCATTTCAAAATGAAAGAAAAAACATTTATATTCCAGTGGCGTCTCATACTTTGTGAGGAAAATGTAAAAAGCGTACCTCGTATCTACGCCACTGGTGTAAGTTGAGAGTTATTTTTTCGCTTCAATATTTACTTCTGTTCAGAATATAATTAGACATAATCTTTCTCTTGAAGAAGTAAATGATGGATTGATAGTCACTTCTATCAATCCATCATTTACTTTTATGCACTTCTCAATTCTTTTACGTACTCTCGTAATTACTTTTTGTATTTAATTTGGGGTAATTTCTGCACAGGCTTGAATTACTCTAGCATGTAGCTCGTGTACAGTTTGTGGGCCTTGATTTAAAAATTTTTGTTTCAACAAACCCCAAAGAAAAAAATCTAATGGTGTCAAATCCGGGGATCTCGGCGGCCACTCAATTATTAGTATTAAAACACACATACGCTAATAAGTCCTACAATCTATTTTGTGTCTTAATAGTAGGTATATTTTTTATGATTATTAACACGAGATAAATTTTATCACACACTAATTGTCACTTTCGACAAGCTAACTACCTCATTTTTTGTTTTGTTTCATGGATAACTTGATATCAACAATAAATTAATGAAAAAAGTAAATAATTTAAGTATTGACCCGTTTTGAAAAGTCGTGAATCCAGTGAAGTAAATACATATATATTTTTTTTTTCAGAAAAATTCCTAACATAAAATATTAGAATTTTACTCCTAAAAAGATGTAGTACGTCTGGGTAACACTGTAGATGTTTAATATTGAAAATTTTTATACTTGTATTTTCAAAAATAACAAACATCGTAATCAAAATCTAATTTGTTGCAAAGATAAACAGTCAATACTTTCTACGAAACCATTCGCAACACTGTACTTAAAATTTTTATAAAAGACAAAGACGAATGTCTGTTATTTTTATTTATTCAAGACATACCCGAAAATTCATTTCGTCAAGCACTTTTGATGGCCCTGTATGGAAACACACTGACGTATACCTAACCATTGTAAACACCTCCACTCTAAAAGTAATAAAACAAATTAGTTCATCATCGGCTAATCGGTCGAGGTAAGACAAAGAAACGGAAAAGTCAGCTCATAAAACGGAATTATTATTAGAACTCGAAAAACTCCCGTTTATATTTACAGCCTGATAAACGTGGATAGCTGGTTTTATATCCCAGTAAAGTTGCATTCAATTAATGCAGGGGTATATTATGTCACTCGGTATAATTGCAGCTGTCGAAGAGGCGAACGTATTACGTGGGTACGCTTTAAATGTCCAATTGTCACATCGTAATAATCAGATAGGCATTACTTAAGGAGTCGAAACGTCTGAACGGGCAGGAAGTAAATTATATGTTATGACTCAAAATGCCACATAATTATTCTTAAGTATCATATAGATAATTAATAAAGTGCATGTGATCTATTTAATGTCAATAACAACCGGTTTTTCAGTCGGTCGTCGAAGAAAAACTTTTCGTTTATTTAATGGCAAAGTTTACCGGCACCAAAGCAGCAATAAATATTATTTACTGTCCTTCGAATAGTTTATGTGGCGTTTAGTAGCGGAAAGATTTTTCTTCCCTTTTATTATCCACAACAATGCAGAAAACCGATTTTAACTTTCTTTAAATGTGTTCTAATACATATTAATTTTAGAAATTTATCCAAACTCTGCTATGGCCGTACCAAATATCTAGATATGCTAGAATAGACGCGCTGCTATAGCAGTAAATGGACTAAAAAAATCGATGAATTGACGTCCGCTATTTTATTGTTGAATTGTGCAACGTTTTTTTAAAACAATTTGGGTCGAAAATATATACAGGGTGTCCCGCATAAGAACCGACACAGGGCAGGTGGATGTAGGGGTGTCCAAAATATTGTAATTTAACCAAACTTACTTACTATGTACAAAGTTGCACCCAACCTGGGGCCCTAAATTTCGAAAAAAATTTACCCTAGAAGAACCAAATTTGGTACCTACATGATTTAGGTTTATTACTGGTCTTCTTTGATTATGATTAATGGTTAATTGAAGCACTACAAAGTGTTCATTGGGGATGACTCACCCCTAAAATTGTACCGAACTTTTTTTTCATTAATCTAATTGAAAAATAGTAATATTAATTCACAGCAGAATTTAATGTAATTTTTTTTACTCTTGTAAAATCGGATAAATTGTTTAAAAGTTATTGCAATAGAAATATCAAAAAAACGTGGAAAAATTTTCTTAATTATCCATAACTTCGTTTTTATTTGTTGGAATTTTATAAATTTGCTTAAATGTTGTGTTTTATTGTTCTTCAAAACTGTGCGAAAGATGGGCGCTGATAGTTTTTGCAAAATTTTATTTATTCAAGGGCAGAAATGCATAACTTTAACCTTCTGTCTCTCCGAAAATTATTAACAAAAAAAGTTTAGAAAGTCGATTTTTAAAGCTTAAAACAGCTTTGTATTTAAATGGAATTTTGATTTATTGCCAGGGGCCCTCTTGATTTTCACATTAAATATTAGTTTTTTTACCACTTTTTTTAATTTTTAGATTATTTACAAAACCATGCATAATATTTAATTATAAAAAGTGTCAATCAAAAAACACACATTTAAAAACAAATTTTCCTACGCCCTTTTGGAGTCGAATTTGACATTTTTTTCAGAAAATCACAGCGCCTCTTCGAAATTTTTGTTTTTTTTTTGGAAAATCAAAACCCGGGTATTGAAGAAAACAAAATCTAATTGTTTCCAGCACGATTCGGCTTTTCCGTCCTATGCTTCTGTTCATCAACTTTTTTTAAATTAAAATTAAAGTTGATGACTCAAATCAGATTTCGACCCCGATTCATACCGTTTTTCGAGACAAATTTCTAATTAATTTGTGTGCAGTCTGTAATCACTTAAAAAACAGTTTTTTCAAAACTACCCTTTTTCTTCTCTCAAAAAAGATTTCAAAAATTTGTGTTGCTTTTCATCGATTTAAACGTTTTTTGCAATAAAAATATATGAGAAAACCTCAAAACATTTTTTTTTTTCATTTTAATCATGATTATGAAGTGTTTAAGCTCAAAAAACGTGATCCTTTAATTTTCAAAAGTTTGACTGTTTGAAACAAAGAAACGGTTCGCTAGATCGAGATGAAACTTCACAGGGTTCATCTGGGTATATCGAATTGTAAAAGTCATGCTTAACATTAGTCATTTCGTGAATATTTCTAATTTAGCCGTAAATTTTCTAAAAAACCATAAATTACCCTTTTTTCCTGTTTTTTAAAATTCGAGTAAAAAATTAAAAAAAAAATCCGAAAAGTTGCGACAGCATGTTATAGGAAACTTATTCGAGTTTTCGAAACTGCCCTTCAATTCTCTCTACGACCATTTGTCGCCGAGATATCGATGATTGAAGACAAAAGGATACTTTTCCATTAAAAGTCCGATATTTCGATGAAAAATGGTCGTACCAAAATTTAAAAAAAAAGGAAATTGAAGCTGAATAAACAAGCTATCTGATCCATGGCTTAGCTTAAAAAAAAATTCCAAGTCGCGCTATTTCTTAGAATTGCATGATAGAGGTAGCTCCTAAAAAATTTCGCACGAAAGATCTATAAACTAGATACTAAGAGCTTCAAAACGCTTTTTTTTAATTTCCGATACGACCATTTTTCACTTAAATACAGTCAGCCAAAAATCACGGAAAAATTTCGAAAATTCTTTTGACCATTTTTGCATTAGTTTATGTATTATAGGGACGCGACTAGAACAAATACCAATCTAGATCAAGGTAGTAAATAATTACCTGAAAATAATAAATAAAAGTAGGTATCCTATCTAGATTTTGTTAATGAAAAAACAGATTGTTTCGTACTGAAACCAATAAACGTATTTTATACCTTCGTTTCTTGTTCTTGTTCCAAATTAACCATGATATACATTAATTAATACGTTTCTGCATTTTAAAAATTACTTTTAGAAAAGGTCTCCTTTTAAAAATAGAAAATGTAATAAATATATTTAATACAAAAAAGAACGTATCTAGTGAAGAGAAATTTCATTTATTCATTTATTCATAAAATCGTTTATATTCTAATGGCTTCTATTACTTGTCTCTTGGCGTTGGTGTTTAGTTTTCTCAGTGTAATTTCTTGTTAGGCAACGTTTTTAAATATATATTTTTTTTTTGAACGTAATATCGAAGACTTAAATATTAAATAAGAGCTGTACCTATTTTCTGTACCTTCTGACGAATTGTACCAAGTTTGTAATAAATAATTTTTTTTAATAAATTAAAGAAATAATTTTTCACTAACTTAAACAAATTCAAAAAATGTATTCTGAAAAATATTATCAAATTAATTCAATGTTCTTCTTTTCACAGAGTGGCCATCCTAGACCTTATGCGGACAACCAAACAAATCGACGACGGCTAGCCTAGGGCAGGGAGGAAATGGCTCTTCATTTGTCGAGTTCTCTGATTCCAACGAGCCTCAAACTTATGATTCGTCTACACTGGAACAAATATTCGTTTATATTATCAATTTGGTTACAAACGATTTACAACTACGATTTTAATTGATATTTGCTTCATTAATATAAAATAGTTTTCTGAAGAGAAAAATACATTTTTTACTCAGTTATGAAGGTACTGACCTAATTTAAATGTTTCCTTGATATTAGAAGTTAGGAGTTTTGTGTGTGGGGTTAGATATCTTCTGCATAGCTAGACTTTTGGTATCGAACCATGGTTTGAACTGTATTATTTTAATACATTTTTTCAGATTGTTTACAGTTATTTACTACCTATGTCAATTGTTTTCTTTTTTTTAAGAACGCAATATTTACGGAGATAGCACTCCCTTCTGTTTTGCTTAAAAATAAAAAAAGAAAAGATTTTGAGACAAATGACCTTCACAGTACTAAAGACAATAGTTCGACTTATCGTCAGTAAAAATTTGGAATTTTTTATCAATTAACAGAAAAATTACGACGAGTTAAAGTGAGAGGTATCAATTTTGTACGCAGACAAAACTTATGACTTTATGACTTTTGAATTAAACATTTATAAACTGCGTTATTATTTTCAGAACGTTTTGGCTTCGCATCCTCTCATTCCTTATCACCTTCTAATAACTCACACGGAATCTGGAATCGGTAAGTTGAATATTTTACAAGTTATGGTCTTGTAAACAAATTAACTAATTATTAGTCTGGACGATCACGAGCATCTTCCACGATCGCACTGATTTTTTTCATGGTAGATTTGAATTGATTTGATTTTTAGATTGGAATTTTATTTTATTTTTTAGCCTTAGTTGCAAAATGACATATACGACTCACGAGCGTGATATAGTTATATATTATTATAAGCTTATGAAGAGAGCTTTAAGTTAAAAAAAAATCGTCAAGATTCATTGAAAAAGAATGGAGTTCAAAAGTCATAAAAAACTTCTGTTTATAACTTTTGATCTAATCAATATTTTTTGACGCTCGAAGACTAATTTTGTAGGTGTTTGGAAGACGAAAAAAAAGTATGTTATTGTTTTCTCGTGGAAGTTAACGGAAAAAAGTTATAAGCGAAAAACTTGAATTTAGGTAAAAATTATACAATAACCACCCTGTAAACAATCTTCCCCTATGACTGTGGAAACTAATATGTTATTGCATATAATATTTAGCATCTATAGTGATAAATGCTTGCCGAAACAAAAAATCGCGTCTAACTCTATATTTCCTGGCCTATTAGTTATAAGAGACATTGTGGTAGTTGTCCTTTCCAGTTCAAAATGTACAAAACGTCTCATTTAAGTTATTATTTAATACATGTTAGACAAACGTGGAAAGATCTAGTTCCAAAACCAGCGGCAGACAAACAAATTGGGTTACATATCCTCTAAAACCGAGCCACCCTGTACACGCAATGAAAAATATGCACCGCTATCGCTGCAGTGTTTAATTTACCTCTTATCACTGCATTTGGAGATGACGCCAATAACCTTGTTATCGGTTTTTAGTCGAATGTTTGTTGCGAGGAGTCGTTGAACCGTAATTTCGTCACTTTTTCCTTTTATTATTTATGTGACCTTACGTTTTATTTATACTGTAATTGTTTAAGTCTGCTGATACAGTTTAACATTAATATTGTTCTTTCATATGACTAATTATTAATAATTTCGCCTTATCTGCTAGTCGTTAATTATATTATGTTTTGTAAAATGGCTTCATTTTGTGTTCGAGGAATTCCAGATCGTTATTTATAGGAAACCGATAGTTTAGACTACAGTTGAACTCTACTGGCACTGCGGTGTTCCTACAGGGTGTCCCGAAGCAGGGGATTCTCCCGTTTCAGGCAGAACTAAGCAAGAAGCACAGTGTAAAAAATGAAGGCATAATTTTTAACCAAACTTTCTTTTCTTTATTTTTAAATTCAAAATCTGTTTTATCAACAACCGGTTCTACTAATTAATTCAATATTGTCTGGCGGTATTTCGTTTTGTTTCGCTACAAAGGGTCTCCAAAATGCCATGTTGTAAATAATATTAGTAAACAAATATCCCACTTATTTCTCTCTTTCGCAATTATTGTAATATGAATGATTAATAGAAGGTGCCTATATTACATTAAAATTACTTGTATCACACCAAATTCCGCATTGCTGCACTGCACTGCTAGGAAATTTGTCGACAACTGAAATTTATGGCTCAGTTGTCCAGTGCGGCTGTGTGTGCGCGCCGTTTGAGCGTATACATTTCTACCACCTCCACGTTTAGTTCGAGCAGACCTGTATATGGGTATGGTTAAATAGCGACCAAACCTGGTACATACTGCCTAGCTCTTTCGTCTTCAATTGAGATCGGAAAGACTATACATACTTGGAAATGTATCGATTTACATGCATAAATATTCTCTAACTCACTGTTCATTTTCCCTGTATTTTTAAGAAGTAGATATGTTCCTTGTTTGTGCATCAAGATATCGGCAAGCGACATATAGCTCAGTTACTGTAGCTGAAAATATAGTAATACCTCCGATTTTTTTATAACTGCATCAATTTTTCTCAAAATTTAGAATTAGGCTCATCTTACCCCCCACTTCAAAACTTATATATGCGCTAGGTGTGCTTTTTGTTCTTAAGGGGTGAAAACCACCCCTATTGGAAAAAAAAGAAAAAATTCAAATTTAAGCATTTTATGTAATCAAATCTTTTTTATTTGTGCAGTATGAGTAATTTCATGTGCTATCTAACATGAAACTTAATGTATCCCAATTTTCAACCCGGAAAAACCTTTAAAAACCACCCCTTTGGAAGAAAATAATATAAACATTTTTTTTTCAACTTGAAACGTTTTAATCATGCATTTTTATCAAATTAAAACTGATTTCTTGATTAAAAAATCTTTTTTATCGATTGCAACTTTTCAACCCTTGAAAAATAGCCCTTCTTTTGAAAATAAAATGAAAAAATATTATTGAAAGAGTAGAAACATTTTAAATGTGCATTCGTATTAAATAAACATTTATTCCCTTATTATAATATAGTAGTTATAATATAGTATAGTACTGGTTTATTCGAATATTCACATACTAAATACGTAGATATACAAAAAAGATCTAAATGCTTCAATATTCTTGTTTGACCTAAAGTTTCCTAAAATTATCACCTATAAACGTGTTTATTCTTTTGACGATATCTTTCTTCCTTTTTAAGATTTTTAATCACACAAAGGCTCATTTTGCAGGGAATTGTAAGGGCTACGTGAACTGTTGAGTTGATCTTTTTTAAGCCCTTGATTTTTAAGTTTGAAGGGTTTAAAGGGCTCGAAAAGGGTGGTTCTCTCGTTCATATGATAACTTAAAATGGCGATATCTCGATTAATATAAATTTTAGAGGAATAAAAAAATCTTCAGCAAAAATAAAGCTAAATTTTTTTATTTTTGTATTTTTTTCGTACACCCTTTAATTTTTAAGTTACAGCGTAAAAATCGAATTTTTTTCAAAAAATTGAAAAATTAACATTTTTTTCGAAATCATGCTTTATAAGTGAGACAAAGACCCAGAACATATTCTTAGAACATAAATAAAGAAATCTGTAAATGAATTGATTTGTTTATTACTTTTTTAAAAAAAATGAAACTATCATCTTATTTCGACCATATTTCCGTTAATTTTGATTCTAAAGGCTTTTAAAACAACTCATTTTAAAGGTTTTTCAAAGTACCTACCTACTTTAAAAAAGGTTCAAATAGTTTTTTTCCTAATATTGATTGATTAGTTATTTTATTATCTTTCTTTTTGTTTATTTCAACTTTTTCGTTAAATCCAATGGTTTCAGAGTTATTTGCAAAACAAGCACTTGTTTAGTAAAAAATCAACATTTTAAATGACAAATTACTCGGAAAGTATAGGATTATCCAAAAAACTTTATATGACTTATAATTGACTCCTCTATCGATTCTTGTGGTTATTTTGGGCGTAAAAATCCCCCCCCCCCCCCAAGAAGGGGCGGGAACCACCCCCAGGGCAAAAGCATACTTCGGCACTGTATAAGTTTTGTTCCTTGAGGCATTCCCCATATTCAGTCAGTCAAAATTTCACGTCAATCGGTTCAGTTATAAATAATTCGGAGGTAAAAACCCTGAGTAACCGGACTAATATTGACTTATATTCTTCCCAGTTTCTGCGTATAATTTTAGTTACATTTTTCCTGTAAACTTTTTAAATGTTATCAAGTTGTTACCTCATAATGTAGTACTTGTTAAATTTAAACATAACCGTTATGTAAATGTTTCAAATTACTTGCAATGTTTTTTGGTTTATCTTATTTATTAATCGACCATTAAATTAATTGTTTGTAACAATTTAATAAGTTAGTACTATATAAAATAAATTGCTTCCAGTTAGTTTTTACGCCGTTTTGAATATTAAGACAATGCTTACATGTCGTGCTAGATCCAATTCAGTTTAGCGGAACTCCATCATATTTTTAGATTAGGTAACTAATTTCGTATATAACTTTTTAGGTCATTTGTCAACTTAATACACAAGAAAATTAAATCACAATAAGGGTATATGGAATAGAGAACAATTCATTAACGTACGTGAAATGGTGAAAATAATGTAGAGGAGAATGATGATGATGAAACATATTTTGACGGTAGGAATAAAATATTTTTATAATAGCAATTGAGGTATCTAGGGTGTTGTAAGTATAATAAATAGGTATTGTGCGAAGTCGACAATATACTTACTACTAGAGGGCCTCTGTACCAAGATATGTACATCTTCCAAGGCCGTTATTATCATATAACACCCTTGGTGCCTTAAACATTTAATGTCTTATTAATCCATTATTAATTTGACATTTGTCTTGTATGACATTTGTTTGGCATTTAATCTGTACTGAAGTTAATAAATGTTACTTGTAATTTGTATTATTTAGTATTTTATTCAATGTTTCATCGCGACAGCTGATACGAATTATAATTATGTAGTATCTTTTAATAATCCGTTTAAATAAAACATTGATTATATGCCACTGTTAGAATATTTTAACATCAGGGTCTGTTCTAGGTAAAATAAAATATTTTCTTTAGCAACTGCTAGTACCAATACTTTTAAATATTATCATATACATGTTGTCTTACAATTTTAATATTATTTCGGATCAATGTGATATTAGGTCTGTTTCTGTAGCAGTTGAGGACTGATTTGAAACTATCAGAGATATTTGACAAATTGATTCGTAACTTTACACTCGCTGAAAGTACATGACAACTTAATTGGTTGAGTATATCTGAGTTTGAAAACAATTTGAGACTGTTGCAGAAACAAACCTATTAATTTTTCGTTTATCCATAAATAGAGCTTTAGAAAATACTTTTCAATTATAATTACTTGTTTTTTCCATTTTCTTTTTTATTGTATTAATTTTACATATTGTTTAAGATAGCGTAGGTATATGTGATTTCTTATATTATTATGTAAGTAGAATTTTATTTTTTATTAATAACTCATAATCAGTATAATATTATATGTAATTTTTCTTTATAAATTTTGTCCTGTAGACGGATTTTTTTCTGTTGGCAAATAAATTGGATTTGATTTGATTACTGATGTGATTTATTTCTATGGTAATATTTTTTTCCAATATTTCCACATAGGGTGATTATTGTAAAATAATAGACATTAAGAAACTATCGATTGGGTATTATGTCATATGACTATCGCCTAAGATGATTCATGATGACCAGAAATAGTAACTACAGGATTATTACAAACTGGAGTTGATATTGAAGAGTAAACGAGATGTGAAAATTCTAATGGCAACAATATTTTTTGTAGAATAGAATATTTTTATTAATGACCACGATAATAGGAATAAACATTTTTGGAACCGCTGACTGCATCGATAGTCCGGCTGTTTATTAGCATTTACATAAATCTCCTTAATGTACCGTTTACTATAAAGAAAAGCAAGGAACAGAAAGAAAACGGTGCCCTATCTACAGCCACTATTCACCTTTTTTTATGCAGGGGACGATTTCGGGGGTTCTCAACAAGTGTTAACAATTCTGATAATTATTAATTTTAAGCACTTTTTGCAGTTTCAATACATTTTGATGATTGTACATGCTTATTCTTACTCTTATTCTACTTGCCATTATAAAATCCCCTCTGAAGTTGTAAGCACCATGTATATCAACATTTATTTGTAACTGCGGCTTGATAGCATGTAAAAAAATTTGTATGCTTTTGATAGTCGTTGCTGTCTCTCCCTTATGTCAGCCACCATCTGCCCGTTTTGTAGAGGGGAAAGTTGGTGATTAGTACAACTTCTTTATGAGCCAAATTTGTTGCGTTTGCTGCATATCGGGCCCATTTACTTTTCATGGCATACATTTTATATTAATGTGAAAAGGAAATACACATTATTTGTTGAAAATATCGATCCTGTAAAATTTATTTACCACTATCCTGCGTCTTTATCCTTTTAGAAAGAGTTTGTAACTGAATAATTAGACTCTGGACTCACTGATAGTAAATTGGATGCAGATTTAGTGCGATAAGGTTATGCAACATTTTAACACTAGAAACGTTTAAGAAATTTATAGTGTTACGTTAAATGTTAGGTAAATATATGTGTATAGAGGGGTATAAACATTCAAGTGCAACAAACGTTTAGTCCCGTTCGCTGAGCGCTGGGAGGGTTCGATCGGAGCGGTTGTGATGTCGTTGTGTAGGTTGGACCTTTGAGAAAAATGGTCTGTTTGGTTATTTTTATAAGACTGTCTTCGAAAGCAGAAAATGGGAAAATTTGTAACAATGACTTGATAAAGTGAATATGTCCACGTTGATACCAATAATGATATGTTTATTTTATTCATGATAACTACATTAATTTCCAATTGGTTTACTTGGTGACGAACTTTTTTAACAATGCGTCTTCCATAATCCATATAAATCGATAAATTGGAATCCGATTTCACCGATGCCGAATTATTTGGGCCACACTGTATTCGTAGACAGTGAGAAAGCCGCGATTTTCGGGCGCCCCTGTCTCAAGACGGTCTCCTGCTTAATTTCTTTGTACGTGGAGACCTCCAAGGCCGCTTAAAAATACACTTATTGAGAACCCCATTCAGCGCAGTATGAAGACTTATTATTCAAATGAAACGAATTCAATTTCTGACAAGGATTTTCGACGAGGATGGCTTATTTAATTTAAAATTATTCTCTTTTTATACTGCCGTAATTGGGAGTGACCCTCGCAAAGAATAGACCCCAAATTAAAAAGGATATGTGTATTGTATCTTAACGAGCCATCTGAATGAAGGTAGATTTTTGTCTGTACATTAATATGCTTTTGATGAAGGGGGCTTGTCTGGCGTATGACCTTGCGGGAATATTTTTTTCTGCAATTGTTTCATCAAGTAGGCTTTTTTATTTCACGAAATTGCTATAATTTTACTTTGTTTATTTCTAGGGAGATGAGAAGCAAAATACACTGTAAATTTCGTCCAAAAAGTGTAACAAAAATGGTAAATATTATCTTCTTAATGTCAGGCTAATTGGTACCAGGAACAATAGCTTCTAACTGCTTCGTTAGGAATACTTATAAAGATTTGCTCTTGCTTTATTAAGGTAAGGAAGCTAAAATTAATTCAATTTAAAATTATTACTAATTGGAATATTTCGATTAATTACAATTTCAATCAAATTAGGTTACCACTGGTAGAAGCAATAAAGAAATATAATTTTATATTCATTCAAAACAGTGGTAAAAATTCAAAACGGGGAGCAAAATTCAAAATAATAGGAATAATCCTAGTCCTTAGCTTCACTTTAATATAAAAATTTTTGGGTGAAAACTGGCTCAAATGGGTAAATTTTGTCCAAATATATCATTTTCGTAGTATTTTGAGGCGCTGAACAGGATGGCATTAGTAAAATTTACCCATGACCTCGATATTTCTCAGAAAATTAACTATTTGGGTGAAAACTAGCCCAAATATGGTCAAAACTGATATTTCCTAAATTTTGTCCAAATATATTATTTCCGTAGTATTTTGATATACTGAATACGATACCATTAGTGAAATTTACGTTTGACCTAGATATTTCTCAGAAAATACAAAATTAGTGTTTTTACGTACCTGAAAATTAAAAAAGTAATTATTTGTTTAAATTTTACTCAGGGTTTCGTATTTAGCGCCTTAAAATAATGCGAAAATTATATATTTGGACAAAATTTAGAAAAAAATCAGTTTTGACCCATATTTGAACCAGTTTCCACCCAAAAATTTCACTTTTCTCCGAAATTCATAGGGAAGTCATGGATTTTGACTACAGGATCGTGTTCAGCGTATCGAATTCCATCGGAAAAAATATGTGGGTCTCTTAGGGTTGGACTTTCATAGTGGCAATTCTATTATGTATTTATTTTGTCACGATGTTGGCAATGCCAACAACGGTCAGTCATAGCGGCTAGTTGCTTAAGCATGAACTTAAAATACACTCAATTTAAAAGTTTGAATTAAATTAAGTTATACATCAGATATACATTTGACAGTGATTTTAATGATATAGATGAGTTTCAAAACTTAACTGTTATGCTTTGTGAAAGAATCAAGCGAAATTGCCCAACGTACGAGTCATAGCTTCAGACGGTCATCAGTAATCATGCTTGCACATGGAGGAAATGTTTCAAAATTGGAAAGGAATGGTGGCTGGAAGGTACTGATAGTGATAGAATCTTGTGTAAGTGAATACATTCAAGATGAAATTGGGATATCATACTGAATAGATACAAAACAAAAAATAACACTGTGTTGAAACACACAGTACCAACTATACGGTTGACAGCGCAATCAGAAGACTCCTGCAAGACGAAAAAAAGTAAAAAAACAACTACCCAAGTGTTTCTTTAGTGATACGAGTAAGAGAACTAATAGATGATGAAAGAGTGGACGTCAGTTCTTCAACTGATGATGTTCCTGTTAAGAGTCGATAAAAAGATGAGGGAATCAGAGTATTGAAGCAGAAAGGGAAGAGATATAAACTATAACAGAAGAAGGTGAATCAGAAGGAAATGTACGTACCGGTAGGTGAAACAAAACGTCCAAATCCATTTAATTAGGAAGGGTTGAAAGATGCGACTAGAAAAATAGGGCTTATAAAAATGCGACTGAATTTTGGTAGCGGAATTAAAGAGTCGAAGATTGGTAGGACCAGGAACGAAGTCAATTTTTTAAAGGGATCGGGGAAAAGGAGTTTCGAAAGTTCTTTAATAAAGAAGACGATAACTGATATTCATGGTCTGATGAATAAATTGAAATCCATGAAGTGGAGGTTGTTCATGGACTCCTCGAAACAGAGCTTGAATGCTTAAAAATAAATACGCCTGTATTCCATTTGCACACTTTCAAAATCATACAAATCATTTTGGGGCAGCAGTTAGGATTTACCAGTATCGCCCCAGCTTCTTGCATCTATGGGATAGTCAAGACTGAAACAATCACTAGAAAAAAAACAGTGGACGACAAGAGAAGCATTCAATCCAGGACGTCATAATGTTATTGAGTAACCTTTGATCAACCCTTCGGAAATGCTGAAATCCTGCTTTATAAGTTCCATGTAAAACTTGGTCTGATGAAACAGTTTGTCAAGGCTTTGGAAATGGTTTCCAATACTTAACTTAGTCAATGTCCGAATGTTGTGATGCAAAATTGAAAGAAGGCATTTTCGAGGGACTTCTAATACGAAGAATGTTTCACGATAAAAATTTCATAACAACAACGACAGGTATGGATATAACAGCGTGGTTGAGGTTTCACAACATCGCTTAAAACGTTTTAGAGAATATAAAAATGAAAATTGCGATATTATTGTAGCAGAAATAATAAGAAACTACCTTAGGATGTTTACTGAATGTAAAAATTCATTTCTTAGATTCTCACCTGAACTACTTTCTTGAAAACTTAGATTATAGTGATAGTCCAGGTAACGAAGAAGAAAATAGGGTAAAACCTCCGAATACTTTCGGTTAGATCTGATTTTTATAAATATTTGGAATTAAGCCTATTTCACCCTGTAGATAAAAAGTTTCTTCTCCTTATTTTTAGGGGATGAAAACCACCTGTTATACTAAAAAACTGAATAAATATAAAAATAGATTTTATATAGACTAAAATTATACCTTAATATATGTATAATAAATATTGTTTTATATTATGGGTTATAATTTACGTTATTTTTATAAAGTTCCAACCCTTAAAAACCACCCTTAATGATAAAAATATAAAATTAATAGTTTATTTGACCTTAAAATATTTTTATAGCGCATATATTATAGATAGACATCTTTCCAATAATTTATTACAATATTTCAACGCTTAAAAAACTACCCCCAATAAGGAAATATTTAAGTTTGAAATGATTTGATAGTACAAACAGGATCAATTAAATTCTTTTACCTGTTTATAATACAATTTATAATTTATCGTATTGTTTTAACCCTTAAAAACCACCCCCAATGACAAAATATAATAATCCAATAAACAAAAAAAAATAATTTTTTTTCGTAATAACTTTCTTTCTCGCGATTTACTTTAATTTATGCAATATTCAAAATAATTATTTCTCAATATTTTTTTCATGCAGAAAGTCATAATTTCAAATTTTCCTATATGTATGAATGCTCCAAAGTTGTGGATAACCAAAATATTGATATGCTCTGAAAATTGAAGCAGTAAGGTACCGTTGGTTTTTTAACGATAACTTTCTTAATTTTAAAGCTATTAAGATGGTCCAAAAACAATTTTACGGAAAATTTCGACAGCTAAAATTACTGTAAAATTGAATATTTTTTTAAGGCGTTATTTTTGAGATTTTTTTTAGGTAAAGGGTTAGAAAAACATGACTTCGCCCTCACCTGCAAACTTCTAGCAAAGACATCTCTGTTAATTTTTATCCTACACAAATAAAAAAACACCAAAATATTCTGTGAAGAAAAATCTAAACTTTGTAACTCTTTAATATTTTTTGTATCTTTTTTATTTTTAAAGTTATTTTCAAAAATAAGTTATTTCTTTGGAATTTAAAGAAAATGTTTTCAATCAAAACGTAAAATTTTCAAAAATATGCATTCTGAACCGCTTAAACTAGTATAATATATTGTTAGCATATAAAAAATGTTAAATTATTACCTTCAATTTTAAATCTCGTGATAAATTCACCAGTTTTTGTACTGATTTTTTTCCCGAAAAAGTGAATTAACAATTAATTTTGATCATAACTCTGTTAATTTTTATGCTAATGACTTAAAGTCAAGTTCATTTTAAAGATTCCTTAAAGTACTTTAAAAAATGTTCCGTGCATTTTTCTTGAAAAATTGAATTTTTTAGATATTTTACATTTAGGTGGCCATATTCCTGGCCGAGAAATAGTGAAATTTCTGGCGTTTTTAGGTACTGAAATCTTTAAAAGTAAAACTTGTAGAACAAAAGTAAGGACAGAAATAAAATCCTTGATGTTTTGTTTATTCATTGTTACCATTTAAATTTACCCAAATAAAATAATAACTAAAAAAAGCGTTTGTAAAACATGCGTTATTCCAATCCCACATTTTAAGAATTATTTTCGCGTACTTATAAATAAAAGTAAACAATTTTATATGTAGGACTAAGCAAGTAAATGTTATAAGAATATTTACATGTGGAATTATATATAAAAAAGTTAGTATTTTCGTAGATTTCAGTACCTAAAACCTTGATGGTTTGATCGTTTTTTGCAC
>NW_019417117.1:1608823-1618406 GCF_000390285.2 Anoplophora glabripennis
TCTTTATTTTTTAACAACTCAAGATAAAAATATTGACTCATTTTTGAAGCGATGTACTCTTTCCGTACCGTAATTTCCTTTATTTTGAATTAACGAAATTGATTAAAAGTTGATACCCCCAAGATTGGTGTAGTCCTCGATCTGCGAAAAAATAGTGCGTATTATCCTAAACTTTCTTACGAAGCTGAGCGACTTCTGGTGCGGATAAATGCCGTCTAGGCATGACAAAAATTAAAAAAATCGAAGTCTACAAAAACTTTTGATTAATTTTTTTCACTAGAATTACAAAAAATATTGTTAGTTTTGAGAAAAACTGTTGGTTGGTTCCTTTGAATCAAATATAGAGTTTAAAAAAAACCTGTTTTTTACACACTTGTTAGCTTCGTAAGAAAGTTTAGGATAATACGCACTACTTTTTCGCAGATCGAGGACTACACCAATCTTGGGGGTATCAACTTTTAATCAAGTTCGTTAATTCAAAATAAAGGAAATTACGGTACGAAAAGAGTACATCGCTTCAAAAATGAGTCAATATTTTTATTTTGAGTTGTTAAAAAATAAAGAAGAGTATATTTTCAAAAAATTTTCAAAAATTAAAAAAAATTATTTTTTCAAAAATTATTTTTTTTTTTCAAATTCAATGAGCAAAAAATGCCCAATTGTGAAAGAATTGAAAAAAAATCTAATTTTTCATTTTTACAAACGTTACAGGGGGCTCAGAAATGTAAATTTTGCTCCATTAAATTTTTCTGAAATTTTGATTAAGCGGTCCGAAAAACCCGTTCAATAGATCGATCTGCCCATTTACGGAACTTTTGGGGGTACATCGAGGTGTAAAAATTCGTACAAGCATTAGACTCTCCATCGATATTAGCAAAGATGCGGTCGACTTAGCAAAACAAGTCAAAAAGTCACTTTTTTCACTTTTTTCAAGTTAATTTCGAGGATGAAAGATTTTTTTTTCTTCCAGGAACGCTACATAGCCTTGTAATAAATTTATTCGAGATATCGAAACTGCCCGTCAATTTTCTGTCTCATCATTAGTTGCTGAGATATCGATGGTTAAAGCCAAAAGGATGCTTTTGTATTCGTAGTCGAATATCTACGGGTCAAATTAACGTAGAGAAAAATTTAAAAAAAGAAATTAAAGTTGAATGAACAGGCTATTAAGTCCATATCATGATTTTTGTGTAAAAAATTTTTCCAAGCCCGTGGACCGAGAAAAAAAACGCAAAAAATTGGAAAAAAATTTTTTTAGTCTTATTTCTTAGAATTTCGCGATGACTGTCGCTCCTAAAAATTTTGACTAAGAAATCTCGAAACTAGACATTCGGCGCTTTAAAGTGCTTTTTTTAAAACCTTGATACGATCATTTTTAACTGAGATACAGCATGCTGAAAAATCACTAAAAATTCGAAACATTTTTTTGCTCCCTTAATTTTTTGCAGAAGATTATTTGAACAAAATTTAGAAAAAAATCAGTTTTGACCCATATTTGAACCAGTTTCCACCCAAAAATTTGACTTTTCTCCGAAATTCATAGGGAAGTCATGGATTTTGACTACAGGATCGTGCTCAGCGTATCGAATTCCATCGGAAAAGATATGTGGGTCTCTTAGGGTTGGACTTTCATAGTGGCAATTCTATTATGTATTTATTTTGTCACGATGTTGGCAATGCCAACAATGGTCAATCATAGCGGCTAGTTGCTTAAGCGTGAACTTAAAATACACTCAATTTAAAAGTTTGAATTAAATCAAGTTATACATCAGATATACATTTGACAGTGATTTTAATGATATAGATGAGTTTCAAAACTTAACTGTTATGCTTTGTGAAAGAATCAAGCGAAATTGCCCAACGTACGAGTCATAGCTTCAGACGGTCATCTGTAATCATGCTTGCACATGGAGGAAATGTTTCAAAATTGGAAAGGAATGGTGGCTGGAAGGTACAGATAGTGATAGAATCTTGTGTAAGTGAATACATTCAAGATGAAATTGGGATATCATACTGAATAGATACAAAACAAAAAATAACACTGTGTTGAAACACACAGTACCAACTATACGGTTGACAGCGCAATCAGAAGACTCCTGCAAGACGAAAAAAAGTAAAAAAACAACTACCCAAGTGTTTCTTTAGTGATACGAGTAAGAGAACTAATAGATGATGAAAGAGTGGACGTCAGTTCTTCAACTGATGATGTTCCTGTTAGAGTCGAGAAAAAGATGAGGAAATCAGAGTGTTGAAGCAGAAAGGGAAGAGATAGAAATTATAAAAGAAGAAGGTGAATCACAAGTAAATGTACGTACCGGTAGGTGAAACAAAACGTCCAAATCCATTTAATTAGGAAGGGTTGAAAGATGCGACTAGAAAAATAGGGCTTATAAAAATGCGACTGAATTTTGGTAGCGGAATTAAAGAGTCGAAGATTGGTAGGACCAGGAACGAAGTCAATTTTTTAAAGGGATCGGGGAAAAGGAGTTTCGAAAGTTCTTTAATAAAGAAGACGATAACTGATATTCATGGTCTGATGAATAAATTGAAATCCATGAAGTGGAGGTTGTTCATGGACTCCTCGAAACAGAGCTTGAATGCTTAAAAATAAATACGCCTGTATTCCATTTGCACACTTTCAAAATCATACAAATCATTTTGGGGCAGCAGTTAGGATTTACCAGTATCGCCCCAGCTTCTTGCATCTATGGGATAGTCAAGACTGAAACAATCACTAGAAAAAAAACAGTGGACGACAAGAGAAGCATTCAATCCAGGACGTCATAATGTTATTGAGTAACCTTTGATCAACCCTTCGGAAATGCTGAANTTTTTGCACCTGTTTATTCGTTTTACTGCGGCGTCTTTGAAAATACTCAGGTGGCATGACATAACATTCCTATTATTTGATAAGCTTTAGATTATTCAGTTATTAAATGTTTGAAATTATTTGTCTTTGCGGAAAACACTATTTAAAGAATATGGGGTCCTTAAATGCTTCCAATTTAGTTTCTGGCGGACATGAAATTATCTTCAACCAGTCGTATCTCAGCACCTGTTGCACCTACATAACTGAAAAAAAAACTCAATCTTTTTCTTTTTCTATAAGCTTCATTTTCTTTGGGACGTTTTTTTTCATAGAATGTCTATTTTCCGAGTTATTCGAGAAAAACTACTAAAAGTCGTCTTTTTTTTTAATAAAAAATGTACATTTGCAATCACTCAGAAAATATTGACTTATCAAAAAATGTTCATAAGATACTTTTTGCTTAAAATTGATTGCTTTATCGATTCCTGGGGTTATTTTCAATATTTTATATTTCACCCCCTAGAAACTTTTCCAAACCATTGTTGATGCTTGTTAGCCGGTTTTTCCGCAATTTTTAGTGGTTTTCAGCCATTTTTAGCGATTCACACAAACCTTGTCGGTGCTGGAGTAAAACTAACGACAGATTCGGACACAGCCCGTCAAAATACATAGATAGACTAGTGTTGTTTCCATGTCAGCCCACATTTTTATTTTGTATGCCTGTACGATTACCAAATACCAACAAAAATACCGCAGTCCGCCCCTGGAAATGCGCCGAAATGGTCGAGGCAGGCAGACGGGCCCAAGTTCATGAAATCGCGTCTGGCCATGACAATATCATGGCCAACTGCCAGACGAAAATATTCGACCAGTTGAAAAGTGAAGACGTGTTGTGTGTTCCGTTGTTTTATTTTGCGGTCGCTCTCGCTTTCGTTCAATTATTGGCACAGGACGGCCACGAAGAGCCATTTTGCCGGTGCCCTCTCGTGCACCTGCCATCGGGCCGCCGGCCGAACCGGCAACGGATCGTCCTCTATGATTATTCACGCTCGCGATGGATGTTAGACATTTTTATTCCGCCGCGTTAGCTCAGCAAATGGTAGATGAAGAAACCCATCCAAATCTATTAGTGTGGGCCTAAAAAATTACGTTCGGAAAATCGTCATAAAATGTTAATTTAATTCTGATTGTTAATTAAAAAATAACTTTAGTTAAATACGATGAAAAAGAAACTTTTTTGTTCTAGGGGGCCATACATAAAAAATTTCGTCGCACGTTAAGGGGGAGGGAGGGGATCAACAAAGTGTGACATCGTGTGACAAAGGGGGGGGGGTCGAGTCATAAGCTTCGTGATGTCACATCTGGTTGAATGAAGAAGATGTTGACACATCAAACGTTCCTAACATGATCCAGATTTGTTGTGTTTTGTAAAATTTTTAAAATGTTTGATGTATTGTTGATTTTAAGCAAAAATTTTTTTATAAATGTCACTTTCCCTTGTAGAGACTGTTAACAGAGAAGAAATAAGTTAAAAATAGATACATAAATAATATTGGAGGTGCTGTTTTAATTTGATAATTTCTAAATTTAAAATTGCAAAATATGTCACACTAGAGGAGGGGAGTCACACAAATGTGACCACCTGTGACAAGGACGAGGGGGGGCTCAAAAAATCACGAAGTTCGTGTGACGTAATTTACGTTCCCTAGACCAAAAATTTCTTTTTCGTACGGCTGTTACTTATTGATTTAATTGGATAAATTGCTTCAATAATATGACCTCAGTTTTGAAATCTGATTCATTTCACTTGGAGAAATTTTGTAATTACTAATTACTTTGTCCAAAAATTGCATATTGAGCTTGGCAGATTTATTTCAGATGTGGAGGCAAGATAATCTTTTAAATCCATCTTGTTCTGAAGCTTGAAGTATAATATAGAATTTATTTTTCGCTGGATGGTTCGGAAATATATCCAGCCTTAAGAGATATTCAAATAAATGTGATAACACAGCCACACAAAAAAAGTCCAAATGCAAGAATCACGATCCTTTAGTCAAATCTCATGACTTCCCGATGCAATTTAGAGAAAAGTGAAATTTTTTGGTTGGTCAAAGCTAATTTTTTTCCTAAATTTTGTTCAAATCTATCATTTTCGTAGTATCTTTTAAAGTCCAAATGCAAGAATCACGATCCTTTAGTCAAATCTCATGACTTCCCGATGCAATTTAGAGAAAAGTGAAATTTTTTGGTTGGTCAAAGCTAATTTTTCCTAAATTTTGTTCAAATCTATCATTTTCGTAGTATCTTTTAGATGCTGAACACGATACTATTAGTAAAATTCACCCATGACCTCGATAATTCTCAGAAAATAAACTATTTGGTGAAAACTGGACAAAATATGTGTCAAAACTGATTGTTTCCTAAATTTTGTCCAAATATATCATTTTCGTAGAATTTTGAGCTGCTGAACACGATGCCATTAGCAGAATTTACCCATGACCTCAACATTTGTCAGAAAATCCACTATTTGTGTGAAAACTGGCCCAAATATGGGTCAAAACTTATTTTTTCCTAAATTTTGACAAAATCTATTATTTTCGTGGAATTTTAAAGCGCTGAACAAGATGCTATTAGTAAAATTTACCCATGACCTCGATATTTTTCAGAAAATCCACTATTTTTGTGAAAACCGGACCAAATATGGATCAAAATTGATCGTTTCCTAAATTTTGTCGAAATATATCATTTTCGTAGTATTTTGAGCTGCTGAACACGATTCCATTAGTAAAGTTTAACCATGACCCCAACATTTGTCAGAAAATCCACTATTTGTGTGAAAACTGGCCCAAATATGGGTCAAAACTGATTTTTCCCTAAATTTTGTCCAAATCTATTATTTTCGTAGAATTTTGAAGCGCTGAACACGATGCTATTAGTAAAATTCACCCATGACCTCGATATTCCTCAGAAAATTATCTATTTGGGTGAAAACTGGACCAAATATGGGTCAAAACTGATTGTTTCCTAAATTTTGTCCAAATATATCATTTTCGTAGAATTTTGAGCTGCTGAACACGATGCCATTAGTAGAATTTACCCATGACCTCAACATTTGTCAGAAAATCCACTATTTATGTGAAAACTGGACAAAATATGGGTCAAAACTTTTTTTTCCTAAATTTTGTCCAAATATATCATTTACGTAGTACAAAACAGTAGTTACTTTTTGAATTTCAGGTTTGTTAGAAATGCACTAGTTTTGTATTTTCTGAGAAATATCGAGGTCAGAGGTAAGTTTCACCAATAGTATCGTATTCAATGCCTCAAAATACATTTTCACATCTATCAATTTTGACGTAAATAAATATTGTCATTCAATTTATTTTTCTTAATTACTTATATACCTAAATATATTTTTTACTCAGTTATGAGATTCTAAATTTATTACCACCGATTGCCACGTTATCCGTTTTCAGCTTAACAAAAGCTTCATGCTAATGCTATTTAGTTTAATTTCAATTATAAAAGAGTTATGGAAATCTTTTGTAAATGTCTTCTTACTTCTTAAAGTATATTCATATGTATAAGGAATTAACAAAATTAGTTTAACTGTTTGAAGAGATATATGTTTATGTTTGTTTATGTCCAAATAAAAACATTTGTAAGTTTTCTATAATAAAGCTCTTTTCATATAGTCCTCTAAGAAACCTAACCTAGAAATAAATAACCATGAAGTTAATAATGCAATATTATTGAGATGTTCGGGAAAACACCTTTTTATAAAAATGGCCTCTTAAAATAGGTAAGTATTATAATAATATTATAACAAAAAAAGTTCAAATTATTTAATTATTTCTAATGAAGTTATATTTTCCCTTCGAATTAATCTCAGTATGCAAGAAACAGCTAACAAAAAATTAATAAAATATAATTAAAAATTATATTTAAATACTTTATTTTTAACTTTATATTATTAAATGGTATGTTGCATTCTGTTGTTTTTTTTGAATAAACTCTTTAATTATGTGTATGATTGTCCTCAAATTTTGGAACGTTTTAACTTCCATGTGCCTCGCGCCAATCTACGATACTCGAATATGATGTACCTCGCAAAGCCTAATACTAATTTATTATTGTCATCACCAATCTATGTCATGTATGAAAATTGCAACAGCCTCCAACATAATATTGACTTTTTTTCTTGTAACATAAAGTCAATAATGAACCTATTTTAGTTGACTTTTGTTTGTTTTGTTATTCATTTTATGTTGTGTCTTTATGGGCATTTTTCATTTTGCGTATATGTATAATGTTTATCGTATTTTATTCTATTTTACTAAAGCATATGACTGTTTCACACTACTGTTATTTTAATTAATGTAAAATGGTTTATTAAATTTTATTATTTTTGAATTTATTTATAGTTTTTTTTGTCTTCGAATTGTTTTACCAATTGCTACTGTCATTTTTCTTTTTTTATATTACATATTGTGTTCCCACCCATTGAGTAATTAGATATTTTCTATTGAATGGTTTATCAAATAAATAAATAAATAAAAAAAATAAATAAAGTAGCAATGTTGTAAATATGTCATTTAAATACAATTTTATTTTAAACCGTATTTATTAAATTGTACATTTGTTACATAAAAAAGTAAACTTGTTTTAAAGAAGTACATTTTTTTTAAAGTGCAACATTGAATTTGAAGAAATACAGTTTATATACAATTTTTTATACAGTTTTTATTATTATTATTTATTTACCTCATGAAAAATAATAATATACGCCTATTTTGCATATGATTTAAAATTTTAATTTTTAACCATTAATTCAGAGGTTAAGTTTCTACACTCCAAAATTGTTTGTATCTACGTCAGTTGATATCACATGATTTTAGAAAAAAATATCAGTGAAAATTATAATGTAATTTATCTACCTGTAATAGTTATTTCTTAGCTTAGTACTCTGGCCTATGTGAAGTAAAGTCTAGTCTTTCAGCATAAATGTATCTCGTTCCTTATCTTCTATGTATATTGGACATTTAGTCTGACGTTTGAAATAGTTGAATTTTTTGAGCGATGATAACTTAGCGAGAAATCATCGTAGAAAGCTCCTGAATAGCGCAAATTAAAGAAGATGAATCATACTTAAAGAGCTGACGGGTGGGGTTGCCAAAAAAAAATGATAAGTCCGTGAATCTTTTGAAAACGAAGCAAAAATTATGATTTTTTTTTCTCAGGAGATGATCAACGATACAAATTTTTTACTGTCCTGCGGTAATTTTTCACAAAGTTACAGCCTTCCGAACATCACCTAAGAATTTAGGATTTCGTTTATCTTTTAATTTTGGGGACCAATTTATAAAAACTGTACAACTCCTTCGATCATAGCTTACGTGTACAAATAGAATTGTTGAAAAAGTACGTATACAGTTCAATCTTCTAAAGATCATAAGACCCTTAGAAAAAGTTAAAAAGTTACTCATGTCTTTTCCTTTGTAAAGTTTAACGAGAGAAATTAGCAGAAAAGTGTCACAACATCGCTGTTATTCTTTATCATGTGTCTAATTGAACTGTCAGCGACAGAAAACCGCCCGCTCAAAATGGCATTCCTGCCAACGGATTCGGTGTCATAATTTAAACGCCCTGTATTAATTACATCGGCCAAAATTGAATTCCTAACCTAGTTCATGCGGTATAGCAGCTGTATTGTCCGAAAACCAATCAATAGGGCACTTCGGGGACCCCTTCAATAATGCAGAAGGCGAAATTTTCATGCACCCGCGGCTTCGATATTCCTGGGGCGGCGCGGGGGACGGCAACCCGCCTCCGTCAAAATGTGTCAATAATGGAAGAGGTGCAGCCGAGTATGGGTTCTCTGTAGCGTGCAGATGAGGTGAGGGTATTTTAGTTTTAAGCCGGGACTCCTAAAATAAACTAGTAAAAAATCAATAAGTGCAACGGTGCCAACAACAACCAGTACGACGGAGGCGGTATCGACCAGGGGCGTAGGGGTCGTGGACAACGCTCCGGCGTTCCTTCCGGGGAGAAAACGCCGGATGATTAAAACGGACCGACGCGTCTTTGACGGTATTAGCCGTAAAATGAATGTAATATGGTTATGGGTGGGTAAATGAATGCGAGGCGTAACAGCGACGTTGCGTTGCACAGTGGTCGGAAATCCGAAAATGCTGGACAAAAGTCCAAAAAGACTTGCACCATCACCAAAAGTGGGGACTCTATGTTTTTCAGGTCGCTGAAGCCGAATTTGCAGTCAAAAATCTCAAATTCAAGATGGCTGATACAAAATGGCCGATATATCACGTTAATTTATTGAATCTAATTGAAATTTCGAGTGCCTCTGGTATTGAAGTCGCGTAAAACGTATGTAAGATCAAAGTTTGAGGTTTTTGAGGTAATTAATTATTATTAATAAGTACGAAAGGTAAATATCTGCGATATAAGGCATGTATCTGGAATTAATTCGTCATTTCGAACGAAATAATTTCTAAATACTATTGAAGCTTATGCATGTTATAAAGCTTATTCTAATTATTTAGCTAATTCTAATACACATGAGTCATTCGCATCGTCACCACCTGTCACATAACCGTCAGAGCATGAAAATATTATCCATAGCTTCGGTTGAAAAGCTTTTCTCATTTTCATCTATCTTGCACCTTTTTAAAAAAGGTTGATCTAAAATGATGATTTGCGTTTCTAAATTCTCTTGGAATTTTCCTTTCAAAAATCGAAAAATTTATTTTTTCATTC
>NW_019417117.1:1620921-1622525 GCF_000390285.2 Anoplophora glabripennis
TTTGTTTCGCTTTTAATTTCTCGTATTATCAAAACATAGTGTTCGTTAAATCGATTTTTCTCGAAAACGGATCGAGATACCGAAATGAAACAAGAGTACATAATTAATGGAAAAATGATAGCTCTTTCAGGTTTCGAATCAAGTTTCATGTTAAATATACAGGGTAAAAAGTTAGTAACTAAGTTTTCGGTAAAATTGGTCGTAAGTGGCGCCCTCTATGCGCAATGCTGAAATTGCAACACGCATCTTATTCGTCGCCTAAAAAAATATAGTTCCACAAATTTTCAAGTTCCTAACCTACATATATTCAGAATAATCGCAAAAAAACGATTTAAAATTTTAACTTTCAACACCCTGTATTTCCGAAACTATCAACTTTCAGATTGCGGCAATGGTCACCATTTCACGTGTAGTATCTTCAGCTTTCGACTTTCCCATTGTTAATGAATCACCCTGTATATCAATGGCAATCTGCGATTTTCAGATCCAGCAAAATGATCACTAACTTCGTCATAAAATGAATTATTTTCTTTCAGTTGTGACAGATACCGTTTTTCTATAGAAACAAGAGATATATTTGAGTGACGATCTTGAGCTATCGTATTTCTAGCAAAAGCCTTTATACGTTTAAGTGCTGAAAATGACCGTTCTGCAGAAGCTGATGTTACGGAAATTGTTGACACTAAAGATAAAAGTTTATATGTCTGATTGTGAGGTAGACAATTTATTATTTCAAATAAAACTTAGCATTTCTTTATGCGATGTTGAACTGCCTAAAAGTTATTGGTCTAATTTCAATTTGGACTATAACAGTATTTAAAATTTTACAAAAAATTTGTTTATAATGAATATCAGTTCTTTTAAAATTATATGATGTCCTTCTTTTCTTTAAGTTCGGGTCATCATTAAAGGTTTCGTCAATGTCTTCTAAGAAAATTGCATACAACACGTTGAAATGTATCTCATTATTACGGAATTCTTTTAATTCCAACAAACCTTTCAACAACTTCTCCATGCACTACGTATTTAAAAATTACCGATAATTGAGACTTACAGGTAACATCTGTGATTGTCAGGAGAAAAATTCGCAATTATTTAATTCGTCATAAATTTTACTTTTGATAACACAGGTCAACATTTGATCTAAGCGGGAACACCGTAATCGGTATAGGCTACTAGGGGTTTTTGGGGTCGCTGATTACGATGAGAGGGTCAGTTAACCTCTATCACGTCAGGTTCAAGGTGATTTGAAGGTCAAATGCAGAAAAAGCCATGAAAAATAAAAAATCTGAAAAAATCATGGATATGTTTTTGAGGTCGTACAATCCGAATTTGAGGTCAGCTAAGCTCCACAAGGTCAAGGTCATTTGGAGGTCAAATGCAGAAAAGGACACGAAAAAAATCTGAAAAAAATCATGGATATGTTTTTGAGGTCGGACAATCCGAATCTGAGGTCAGCTAAGCTCCACAAGGTCAAGGTCAAGGTCATTTGAAGGTCAAATACGGAAAAAGCCATGAAAAAATCTGAAAAAAATCATGGATATGTTTTTGATGTCGGAGAATCCAAATCTGAGGTCAGCTAAGCTCCACAAGGTCAAGGTCAA
>NW_019417117.1:1623367-1624916 GCF_000390285.2 Anoplophora glabripennis
TAACCATGCATTGTCATCCAAACTAAACGTGTATGCAAAATTTCAGCTCAATCGGTTGGGGAAACTGTTTTAAAATTCAGTTGCAAAATGTGACCCATACTAACAAGGCAAGTTAAATAAAAGCTTGTAAAAATATGATAAATAGCACACGAAAAAGGTGCATGTTCATAAAAAAAAACAATTTGAATTAGAAACGCTCGTTTGGAACGCGAAGAGACACTAAAACGCTAGCTATTGTATAACTAAGGCCTCTTACAATAGTAAATCGGTCGTACATGGAGGCACAAAAAATGACTCAGAACCCCAATCCGGAAAAATCCGGTGGTTTTCTCTTTTGATATATGAAATTGACACTCCTGTTCGCATTTTCCAACTTTCAATAGTGCAACAATTAAACATGTTAAAACAATAAAAACATGTAACTTTCGTAAAATGAGGTTCCAAATGAAGTATTCTACTTAACTCCAGGAACACCCTCTCTATTGCACACAACGATTCGTACTCTAGTAAAAATTTGCACGTATTTTCAATTCACCGCTTTTCGAGGGGTCAGTGGCAAGTGACCCCTGCTAATGTGTCGCAGCATACTTCCGATAGTTGCTGTGGTCTATACACATGGGTAAGCTCTCTGTCACTTTAAAGAACTACGCAATGACTCCTTCTCTAGCATATTCTGAAGTATTAACGCAAACCAACGACATTGAAATTTCGTCCAGCTTTTTCGGAATTCCGACCACTGTGCGTTGCGGCGAATATTCAAACTCCTAATTCTTTTGCCACGGGCTAGTTTTTATTCAAATTTTACAGAAAAACCAGTGGTGGTCCGTGGAATCTTGGGCAGAGGAGGCTTACAATGAAAAACTTTATACCGTTGCGTTGTAATCAAATGGGCACATTTCCTCACCACCCTTGAGGTAGTGCAATGGACGCGTTACATTTTTTGAGTGGGTTGTTCGCCAGTAGCCATATTATCCCACGTAATTAACATAAAGTAAAATCTCTTATTTTGTATAAAACATTAAATAACACTTATTTTTTGTAAATTAGCAATGAGTACAAAAATTTTAAGAAATTCGAATAAATTAATATGTACAATGGTTACTTATACATATAAGTATACCTAGAAATAAATATATACTATGTATTAAAAATAAAAACATTTTTGGCAAATAAATTACATATCACAAATTAAATATTTTTATACAGGGTGATTCATTAACAATGGGAATATCGAAGGCTGAAGATACTACACGTGAAATGGTGACCGTTGGCGCAAACATGCCTTATCCGAAAGTTGATAGTTTCGGAAATACAGGGTGTTAAAAGTTAAAATTTTAAATCGTTTTTTTGTGATTATTCTGAAAATATGTAGGTTAGGAACTTGAAAATTTGTGAAACTATATTTTTTTAGGCGACGAATAAGATGCGTGTTGTAATTTCAGCATTGCTCATAGAGGGCGCCACTTACGACCAATTTTACCGAAAATTTAGTTAATAACTTTTTACCCTGTATGTCTAACATGAAACTTGATTCAAAACCTGAAAGAGC
>NW_019417117.1:1627599-1635740 GCF_000390285.2 Anoplophora glabripennis
ACCTTGACCTTGTGGAGCTTAGCTGACCTCAGATTCGGATTGTCCGACCTCAAAAACATATCCATGATTTTTTTCAGACTTTTCCATGGCTTTTTCTGCATTTGACCTTCAAATGACCTTGACCTTGACCTTGTGGAGCTTAGCTGACCTCAGATTCGGATTGTCCGACCTCAAAAACATATCCATGATTTTTTTCAGATTTTTTCATGGCTTTTTCTGCATTTGACCTTCAAATGACCTTGAACCTGACGTGATGGAGGTTAACTGACCCTCTCATCGTAATCAGCGACCCCAAAAACCCCTAGTAGCCTATACCGATTACGGTGTTCCCGCTTAGATCAAATGTTGACCTGTGTAATTGAACTAATTACTCTCAATATCGTTTTGAATGGTTTTAAAGATTCCCGAAAAAACAGTGGCATTATCTAAAACATTCTGCAGTTTTGAATCGTATGTTTTTAATAAATTTATTAACTCTTTAAAGTTCCCTCGATTAGCAGAATCTACTTTTTCATCAAGTCCGCGAAAAGAAATTTATTGAGACGATAAAAATATTACTACATCGATTAGTCTATTTAAAATATCTCTATGTTCAAGAACCTTCTCATTATAATGTTGTATTTCCGTTTTGTGAACATAATCTAAAGCGTTTACAATATTCTGTTTAGCGAACATTTCAAATTTAATACGCAATGAAATATGTTCTTGCGATTTTTCGTGTCTTTCGAGGCCTCTCGTTAAATTTTTTAAATTGTTAAAACCGACCCTGCCCCAAATCGATAAATTATCATTAGTGAAAAATAAACATTGCCAGCAGTATAATTTATTTCTAATAGTTGATGCAGTTAACCAGTCGTTTTTATCTATAATTATTGTCGTTAATTTTGTTTTTCACCCACTGCAACTAAAGATGGCAAAGAAGGTGTTGGTCTCGATTTCTATTTAATTATGAGCTTTTCATCATAACTGAGAGTACTAAATCCTTTTAATAATAAAAAAAATCTACAATGTCCATGCAACTAAAGAAGTTGTTGAGGTTATCTTCGTTTTCTGCACTCATTTTATTTTAATGAAGTTAAGTACGTACCAGAGTAAAATGTAAATGACTGTTTTACTAATTAATTATGATCGTCTCGCAAAAATTCCTAAGAAAAACTTCACATAAACACCAGTTAAAAACGAAACGCGCGTACCGTATCACAGATGACAAACGTTTTTAATTTTTATTTTGAAATGATGAAAAGTAACATACAAGTTGTATGTCTAAAAGAAAACTTTTGCAATACTATCAAAAAACTGCAGAGGAGGCTTAGCCTTCCCAGCCTCCTCTTACGAGCCGCCACTGAGAAAAACAACTACTGTGGAGCAGCTGCACAGCACCAAAATTGTAAATTTTATTTAATTTTCTTAAAAAAAGCAATCAAAATCTGTATTATATCTTCTTATTTATCTAGAGAGTTGTTATTTTTAAATGTAGTTTTAGAAAGCATCGAAGAAATTATTTCATGAATTCTCCAACGCAGTATCTGACAGGAACAAATTTCTTCCTTGTTATGATATTTCAAAGAGCCACAGGATGATGACACTCCAAGTATATGAAAGTGAGAGAAAAATAAAGAGAGAAAGTATTCTTTCAGGTTATTGGGAACTGTCAAAAGCGAACATAACCTAAAATTAATCATTTTATTCTTTGCCAGGATGTCTAAAAAAAGAAAACCATCACCACTATATAGCAGATATTGCATATGTTGCAACAGACCATACTGCAGATGCAATTCTAAAAGAATCCTGGAATACATGAAACGAGAGGTGAATTAAAGACATTTTGAAATCGACTCCGCTTTGGATTGCAATTTAAAAACTTACATCTAGATTTCAAGACCTTTCCTCAAGTTTCAGCCTTGCTACTGAAAAGAATCCCCCTTTCTAAATGTAAGTATTACCTGGAAAATTCATTAAGAAGTAAACTTGTAAAGGTAGAACTTTCTCGCATTTTGTAATCATCTTCTTTATGAGCTTCAAATGGTGTTCCTTTGCTCCTTCTTATTTTTTGGTATCTCTGGATAGTCTCTAAGTTCAACTGGTTTTTTCATCAACAATTTTGAACCATTGTTTGTTTGACTTGATGCAGTGGCAGTAATGCTCCGTCATTTTTGCTAGAAGCAAAATCTATCGTGTATGAGACACTTGTTAATCATGTTCGTTTATATTTGATTCAATTTTTTAGACCTAAATGTGGTTCAATTAAAGATCCGACGGAGTTTTGTCAGCATGGTAATTTTTTATTGGAATATCTTAAATCAAACCATCCGCTTTAACCTATTTAGAATGTTATTTATTTATTTACTTTGTTAAACTGAACAAAGCCTATGTTTGACATCTAAATGTGATCGCTTAAAGCCAATTCAGAATTATTGTAATGTTACAAACATTAAGATAAACCAAAGGAATATAGTTCAGCATTTTCAATATTGCAAAAACAACCTGTTATCTTTATGTGTGTATTTTAATAAAGTACTACAATCCCTTCTCTCGAATATATACATATATTATTCCAAGGGCATACTTATTTAAAATTGGCTATCAAAAACATGATTGTTTTATGTAAATATGAGGAGTTAATTAGTAAAAATACGCAATTATACGCTAAAAGGTCACAAAGTATGCCGTTTTTTGAACATTAAAATAAAGTCGTGGACAATTTAAACGTTTTAAACAAAACAAGGTCCAGCTTTGAACTCGTAAATGGTTTGCTTTTTAGTTACTTAAACATGCATTACTTTTTTCCACAAAAAAAAAATTGGAAGTAGTATGACGCTTTTAGATGTATTATCGGTGTTATTGGTAAGTGCTGACTTAATTTCGCCATTAAAAGTACATAAAAGTGATGTGTACAGAACGTTTCTTATATTTTGTACCTCTTATCTATAGCTGATAGAAAAAAATGTTAAATATAGAGGTCGTATGAATTTTCTTAACAAAATAAACAAACTATAGTCTTTTTTACACTATGTTATTTGTATTTAATATTTATATCATAAAGATTGATGGGTGTATATCTAACATATGGGATAATTATGCCATGACGATGGTGACTCTTTTGGCCATATTCCCTTTTCAATAAGAAATCAACATTTTTTACATCACTGCAATCGTAACAAATACATTCAAATATGTAATAAAAATAAAAAGTCAGTACTCACTTTACTAATATTTATATTTTATGTTTATAATTACTCAAAAGATTGTACCCGATCAACAAACAAATGATTAAAATACTCATTATAAACATTCTGAGTAAAACAAAGTGGTGACTTATAACACAATTCGTTGAGTTGAAACTTGAATAAGGATGTCGTAACAAATAAATTGTTATTTATCATATTAATAAATTGACACATTCTGTCAATAAGCTGGTAATTTAATAATAACATTAAGAATAATTTGCTACTAATGAATGAAAAATGTTTGATAACTTATGACTATGGGACATGTATTAGGTAAAGTTATTTATCTGAAATAAAATTTAATACAAACGAAAAACAAGAAATGCAAAATTAAATTTAAAGAATATTCTCGAAATAATTTCCATTTTACTGCAAGCATAACCTAATACGTCTGTTGAAGTTATAACGCACTCGCACAAACAGTTCTTGGTTATTGCGAAGATCATCTGCTGCCTGAAATATTCTTAAGCGTAGTTCTTCTAAGGAGGCAACAGGAGTGGAATAAACAATACTTTTTATGTGTCGCCACAAAAAGAAATCCATAGGCGTTAGGTCAGGTGAACGTGTAGGCCAACAAACAGGGGCATCACCACCACGACCAACCCAGCAATTCGGGTAATTTAAATTTAACCATTCTCTAACGGCAAGTGTACTATGTTTAAGCGCCCCATCGTGCATATACCACATCACCTATGACGTGTAGCGAGGGGTACATCCTCAAGTAATGTTGGAAGATTTTCGTTTAAAAATCTAAGATACTCGGCCGCTCTAAGCCTGCGTGGAATAATAAAAGGACTTACTAGAGTATTTCCTACAATTCCCATCCAAACGTTTAAACTGAAATTATGTTGACATCTTGAAACAAATATTTCATGAGTATTTTCTTCCGACCATGAATGAACATTACTGCACCTACTCTAGGAAAATTTGCTTCATCGGTGAAACGCATATTCATTCGGAAATTTAAGTCATACCTGGAAATATTAATATACCATTGACAAAAATCCACGCGGTTAGGTAAATTAGGGTCATTCAGTTCTTGCACGGGTTGATGGTGAAAAGGGTATAAAAGATTTTCATGAGCTACATTCCACACAAGACTGTGAGAAACTTGCAGTTGCCTGGACACTTGTCTTGTGCTTATACCACAGTCTTATTCTAGATGTTCCAGTATAGCTTCCTTAGTTTCAATAGTTTGGACATTACGCCTTCTTCCGACACCCTCACGATTGGGCTGAATTTTACCAGTTTCGCGAAGCCTTCTTTCCACCGAGGCCAATGTTTGTCTATGAGAAATCGGTCGGTTTGGATATCTTTGGTGGTATAATCTTACTGCAGCGTTACTATGTTTTCTGGATTCGAAAAACGTTTGGAGCATGTCGACATATTCATCATTATTAGCCATAATTATTCTGAAAATTTTACACCTGTCATTTTAAGCCAATTACATACTGCAATTTTGCTTTATTTTTTATTTATTTTAAAATAATAAATAGATACAAATAATTATTTACCAAATTTGTTCCGAGATTTCTTCTATTAACGCTAAATGTTTTTGAAATTCTGGCTGCAACTTTTCTCTTCGCAACGGGGAGTAAGTAGGAGCATAATTATTACCTTTATTTTTCATTTTCATCAGATGTCTGTATTTCATAAAATATATGTAATAATTTGATGAAATTTTGTTCTGCTGAGCCCTGGTTTTACGTAAAAAAGACGGGATATCTTCCTCCAAAATCTTTTGACTGATTCCAGTTTTTTTCAGTAAATATGGCAAATACTTAAAATTTTTATGAGACATAAGATTGTCCCCTATTTTGTTGCAAGAATTACATATATGTACTATAAGGTTTTAAATTATTTTTTTGGTTATTCACTGCTATGATCTAATTGTAAACAATTAGAAACTAGAGAAAATGACTGTCAACATGACGTATAGCGAAGACGATTTTGACATCACAAACCTAAGCCTACTTGATTGCAGTTATGATTTTTTAAGAATCATTGATATATTGCCACAGACATCTGTTTTCCACAAAAACTTACTTTCCTTCTATTTTAGTAATATTAAGTGAATTATACTGCAAACATAAATATCTGAATTTAAAAATTAACTGCCTTTTTTATTACTAAAGTGCAAGGAATGTGTTTTTTTTTACAAAAACTTACTTTCCTTCCCAGTGCTGCAAAGATAAATATTTAAATTAAAAAATTAAATGCCTTTTTTATTACTAAAGTGAAAGGAATGTGTTTTTTATGTTTTAATAAGAATCTTTGATAAACTGCCATAGACATCGCTTTTCTACAAACTTTCCTTCTATTTTAGTAATACTAAGTGAATTGTATTTCAAAGCTAAATATTTGCGGTAGAGTTCCACGTAACCTAAAACAAAACAAGAAAATAATTTTAGCAGTTCAATATTTTTTGCAATTTTGCTTTTTTTTGTCAAATAATCTAAAAGTACGTAATTTACCTTAACGACAGATTCTTTATAATCATCAGAATTTTTCTTTTTCATGTTAAACGCATAATCTTCAAAAATTGATGCCAACGCAGTCATCGATATTGTTGGATCTGCAACATTGTAGGATCTTTCCGCACAAAAAACTAGAAACTGCCTCCATACGCTTAATTTCGTATTTTGGGGAGTTAAATTTGCCACTTCTGCTTTTATGTTTTCGGAATTTTCATTTGCAAAACGAGCCATTTTTGAATTTAAAAAAAACGCGTGAAATGCGATTAACTTATGTGACGTTTAAGAAGAAAAAAATATGTCATGCACCACAAAACAATGTCTATCTACCAAGCCAACTTTATTTTGACGAAATAAGTTTCAAAATGAAACATGTCAAATTTTGAAAATAAATTTTGGTTGTAAAATTTTCTTACCGAATCCCCCATGTCTTTGAATTAATGTCCGGAAATGTTTCCTCAATCACACATTTTTCTAGAAAATTTGCGGAAATAATTCAAGCACTAGGGATATTATGAGTGATAATAAATTAATCAATTGGTACTAATTTGCTTCATATAAAAAATTTCCAATAAATTATTGCAATGGGGTTGACTATTTCACTCCTTTATAAAATACGCCAATGATCGAACAAATATTGAAAAGTTGTCTCTTTATTAGTAGGATGCTCATACCAAGTTTCGTGTCTCTAGCATCCCTCATGTTAAAGAAAAAAATGTGAATTTCAATCCCCTCCTTTACTGCAACTGCAACTTTCATATAAGATATTTTTACTTCAATCCTGTTATTTTTGGCTCTACATTCACTGGTACCATTTTTACTACTTCATCTAAAAACACCCTGTATAAAAAACGTCGCGAATTTTCGAAATTTTTATTAGTGCACCCTGTACATCTAAAAAAAAGAAATACGGAATCCAACCCGACTTGGCAGCGAACTGATTCCCTATTCCGTGCACTTTGACATTTCCAGGGGTTCGCGGCGGTCTAAAACGAGTACGTACATCCACCGTGACAAAACGTGTCCAAACGACAGGGAAACTCTTGGGTAGGTAGAGCATGTGGCCTGCCGGTGTACGTATCCGAACGTAAGAGTGTCAAGGTCGAGTAGAAAATGCACCGCGACTGCAATTGCACCAATGCAACAGTGCTCTAGCGGCGCAAGATACGCGCGAAAAGTACGCCGTTTCGACGTGTTTGGGTCTCTTCGGGGCACCGTTTCGGCTGCTTTTTTTTCGTACGAGTCGGGCGGCGGTGTGGCCTAGTAAGTGCGGTGGTGACGCTTCCGACTGGGATTTTTTTTGTGACCCTAGGTATGTCAGCCATCTCAAATGCAATTAGTTCTGCTCAGTCTTAGCCTTAGCCTAGATAGCGGGGCACGACTGTTGATACTTGAGACGTACTAAGCTAGGAGCGATTTTATAACGAACGAAAACATTGCATTCTAAAAGAGCCACTGCTAGCACATGCACAGCAAAAAAATTGTTACGTGACGTCTTACCTTACTTAAAACGAAAGCTTAAATATACGGTTTTCAAATTCAGTAAATTGTCCATTTAATATTACAAAACTTACATAATCAAATGACGAACAATATTGACAAACACATTCCAGTTTCACAAATCGTCCAGCCAAATAGTGTATCATTTTACTTTTGCGTTACATAATTATTTTGCCTGATATTTTCATATTTGTGATAGAAAAAAACTTTAATTGTTTAGAGATATGGGAGAAGTTTTTAACAAACCTGACAATTAAAAAAATGCCGATTTGTAGTGAAAGAAGGTTTATAATGTGACATATTCATTATCGAGCGACTTTGTCGCTCTCATGTAAAGGCAGATGGACCATGTGGATTTTGCAGCCCTGTATAACTCCACATGTAAATATTCTTATAACATATTCTTGCTTAGTCCTACATATAAAATTGTTTACTTTTATATACAGGGTGAGTCAGTTTTTTGTAGTAGGATTTTAACAGTTGATAGAGAATAATTTTTTAATAAGAAAAGTTCCTATAAACGTAGGTCTTAAAACGTTTCGTTTGTGAGATATATATGGTGCAGAAAACAAACATTTTTAAGAATTTTTCTTAATATCTCTAAAAGACCAACATATATTGAACTGAAATTTGGTATTAATAACACATTAGTTATGGTGAATAAAACAAAGATATCTGTTATCCATTACACACACCAGTGACGTGCCTGAGGTGGGTTACTGATCCCTTTAAAAAAACAATTCGTACGCCCGTGGATTTTTCTGGAAAATAACATGATTTCTAAATTTTTTAATCAATTCTGAACAAAACAGCTCTCTTTCAATTTTTTATAAAATGAACGGTTTTTGGTTAAATTCATTTGGCATGAAACTGTTCCAACGATATTGGTAATACATTTGTAATAAGAAAAATATGATGTACCCTGAAAATCATCAAAAAC
>NW_019417117.1:1636753-1697842 GCF_000390285.2 Anoplophora glabripennis
TACAGGGTGAGTCAGTTTTTTGTAGTAGGATTTTAACAGTTGATAGAGAATCATTTTTTAATAAGAAAAGTTCCTATAAACGTAGGTCTTAGAACGCTTCGTTTGTGAGATATAGGGTGTTGAAAACAAACTTTTTTTAAGAATTTTTCTTAATATCTCTAAAAGACCAACATATATTGAACTGAAATTTGGTATTAATAACACATTAGTTATGGTGAATAAAACAAAGATATCTGTTATCCATTTCACACACCAGTGACGTGCCTGAGGTGGGTTACTGATCCCTTTAAAAAAACAATTCGTACGCCCGTGGATTTTTCTGGAAAATAACATGATTTCTAAATTTTTTAATCAATTCTGAACAAAACAGCTCTCTTTCAATTTTTTATAAAATGTACGGTTTTTGGTTAAATTCATTTAGCATGAAACTGTTCCAACGATATTGGTAATACATTTGTTATAAGAAAAGTATGATGTACCCTGAAAATCAACAAAAACGATTAAATGTGATTACGTTGACATAAGAACGCAAACATTGTGTAACGTGTGTGTGTGTCAATTAGTTCTTTTAAGTTCTGTGTTTGTTTTTTCATGCCAAATTTCAGTTTAATATCTGTTGGTCTTTTAGAGATATTAAGAAAAATACTTAAAAATGTTTGTTTTCTACACCCTATATATCTCACAAACAAAGCGTTTTAAGACCTATGTTTATAGAAACTTTTTTTATTAAAAAATGATTCTCTATCAACTGTTATTATTCATTCAATCGTTTTTGTTGATTTTCAGTGCACATCATATTTTTCTTATTAATTCACAAATGTATTAGGTACCAATATCGTTGGAACAGTTTCATGCCAAATGAATTTAACCAAAAACCGTTCATTTTATAAAAAATTGAAAGAGAGCTGTTTTGTTCAGAATTGATTAAAAAATTTAGAAATGATGTTATTTTCCAGAAAAATCTACGGGCGTACGAATTATTTTTTTAAAGGGGGCAGTAACCCACCTCAGGCACGTCACTGGTGTGTGAAATGGATAACAGATATCTTTGTTTTATTCACCATAACTAATGTGTTATTAATACCAAATTTCAGTTCAATATATGTTGGTCTTTTAGAGATATTAAGAAAAATTCTTAAAAATGTTTGTTTTCTGCACCCTATATATCTCACAAACGAAACGTTTTAAGACCTCCGTTTATAGGAACTTTTCTTATTAAAAAATGATTCTCTATCAACTGTTAAAATCCTACTACAAAAAACTGACTCACCCTGTATAAGTATGTGAAAATAATTCTTAAATTGTGGGATTAGGATAACAGCAAACGCATGTTTTACAAACGCTTTTTTAAAGTTATTATTTTATTCGAGTCAATTTAAATAGTAACAATGAATAAACAGAACATCAAGGATTTTATTTTTGGGATTACTTTTGTTCCACAAATTTGACTATTTCGCGGCCAGGGATATGGCCACCTTAATATTTTATCAAGTATATTTCTAACAAACTATTAAGAACCTATTGGAATATTATAGATGTATTCTTTCTTTATGGGTACACAGTATACTGTATGTATACTGTGTTTAGTGAAAAAACTGGAGTTTTTCACTAAAATATTAAATAATTTTTAACACAGTATTAAACAAATGTTATTATATACAGGGCGTCCCATTAACATTGGTACACAGAACAGCTATAGGTCGTCAAAACAGTCTGAAATTTTTCTTTCAATTTCTTGCAGTTGCTCAAGAACCGTTATAGTCCAGTCAAATTAGATTACAAACCCCGAAAACTTAAAAAATATAATAGTAGACATTTTATTGTACAGGGTGTAAGAAGTTTGACTGCCATTACTTTAGCATGAGATAGAGTAATCATATATGAACAAAAAAGTTGTATATTACAGGGGAGTAATATTTTCAAAATACAACGAGAATTAATATTGAGGAATTTCATCACAACGTGACAACAGCGCTGATGCACGCCACGTGTGCACGCGGCAGACTTGTCCTATGGAAAAAATGTAAACAACTATTATTGTGAAACATTTAGTAAACAAGACAATTGTTTTCTAGTTTTTAAATAAATAAAATAAAATGTATTGATTTTGTACTACGAAGATAGTGTTGTGCTTAAATTTTAGCTCGAATTTTAGTAATTATGAATCTAAACCAGGAACTTAACTTTTAATCAAATTATGTATTTGAAAAACATGTAATTAAAGTACCCAACGATTCACGTCGTCCAAATAATCATACGTATTAAAAATAATTTAGATACTTACCAAAAAGCAAAATTCATTAATTTTTAAACGCAAAACAAACTACAATATATGCTGACGCACGACACCTTCGAATCCAATTTTCGCGCACTCGCTGGAAAACACCTCAAGAAAAGGAAATAGTGGTACGCAAAAAACACTCCGACACGGTCGAATCCAGATACCAACTGAATTGTGTATTGGTGGTTGCTGAACACCTTCGTACCTTGTGTTAACAAACCGCCGCGTCTTTGTCACATTGCTCGATATTAATTTTATCGAATTTTAAATTTATTACAACGCTAATTATTTTTTAGAATTAAGCATAAAGAAGTTCAAAAAAGTGATAAACATTGTACTTCATGGTTCTCTATGCACGCTGTTATGTCAATATTCCTTAATTAATCGAACTTTTCAAGTTGGAGATTTTGATCATTTTTTTCTCGGACTCGATTGAATTTATCTGTCATATAAGATTTTGATATATTTTGATATATTCTATCGTCTATTAAAATTAAGGCAGTCAAATTTCTAACACCCTGTATATACTTTGTGATGGTAAAGGGTAAGTAGAATGGTGAAATTAAAAAAGTAACTCTCAATAAATTACGCTAATTTGGCAAATAGCAAATAACTGTTATAAGTACGTGTTTTTTCACTTTTTTCTATTGCCCATGAAAATCTAGACGACCTATCGGAAAATTAGTTATTTTACGTCGTATGCAATTAAATTACCTACAATTTAAGATACCTAAAGTCATAGTTTACCTATTTGGTAACTGTCGAATAAAGGTCAAATGCGAAAATGTCAGTATTCGAAAATTGCACATTATTATTGTAAAACGCGATGGATGTTGATGAAACTTACGGAAAAGACGGTCAATCCAATGACCGACATGTGTGCCAAAAGCAGGTATTTGTTAATTAATTTCGTTGGTTTTCTTCCAACAAATTGTTTAATTAACTATTAAAGTTAATTTTAGTTAATATCGTAAATATAGGTTCTAATTGATCCAAAGAAACGCACCTACTGAAAAAGAAAAATTCCAAACAGTTGAAATTAAGTTGCTTTTTGCAACTAACAAAGTAGGATTTGCAAAACAGCGTTATAAAAAAATTGTCCCAAAGTCAGGCAGAATCCGCTCGGGAATTCGCTCTTTTTGCATTAAATAGAGCTTATTTTTACAGTAAATGAAAAGTGAATAAAAGAAATCACCTACTCCTATTTGTTCCCAAGATTTTTTTATAACGGTCATTGTTAATTAACTATTGGATGTATCGGAGAGTGATTTTCGCGATAATTAAAGAAAGGGTTAAACCTTTATTTTCAAAAAGTTTTACATTAATAGTTCATTTAATAAATGTGCTGGCAATTTTCCATCAATTTCATCAACATCCATCGCTTTTTGCAATAATAATGCGAAGTTTCGAAAACTCATTTTTCCACGTTCGACCTTTATTTTACAGTTAACAAATTGGTGAAATATGACTTTAGATACCTTTAATTGTAGGTAATTTAATTGCCTACAACACAAAATGACTAATTTTCTGGTAGGTCGTCTAGATTTTCATGGACAGTGAAAAATGTGAAAAAACATTTAATTTTGACACATATTTGCAATTTGTCAACTTGGCGTCACTTTAGTTAGTTATTTGATGTTATCATCCTATAAAAATTTCAAAATTGTCCTCAAATCTTTATAAATGGTAACTTTATGGCCATTACCATTAAATATTATGATGTAAGAACTCTCGAAGAAAAAGGTATATATGTTTGAAGACGTCAAAGCCATTCGTTTTAGGGGAAAACAAGAAGTAATTTGACAAAGAAAAACAAGCACAAAAACTAGTCTTACGACAGATTGTAATTTTTAATTCACGTATTTAATCTAATACATTTTCTCCATTTACGTCAATACATTTTCTCAGCCTTGGTTTCTTGTTTTAACTATGCATATCTTTTCATCAAATAATCTTGATTGGCTAGTTAGCAATCCAGTACCTGAAACAGATTTTTTTAAACACCCTGTGCACTCTGGCGTAAGTAAGTCGTTCTACAGTGTCGCCAGATATGACGCAAGGGTATCCGGAGCCGGTGCAAGATAAGATATCCGCCATACAGAGCCTCCTTATATGATTTATCGACACAATTTGTATGACTAATCCCGGTTCCTAAAAAAAATATTTCAACACGTATCCCAGTACAACGGTTTTCAATTGAAAGCCAAACCAACAATTAAAGTTACCAGCACACATTCTCTTTGTTCTAGGCGCTATAAAAACAATTATTTGGTTTTTATTTAATTAATTAACACTAACATAGATGATAATCGGCGTATACTGTACATATTATATTGTTGAAAACATGGCATGTCGGGTTTTATCTTTTACATTATGTTAATTAATGCACTAGTTTTGAAGAAAAAAAAATGCCTAAATATTATTATGTTGACATCGTCACAATACTTTCTTTTATATAATCACTAAATATTCGAAAAAATTGATGAAGACTAATAAGACAAACAGAGAATTCATAAAAAGAGAGCTTTCAATTTAAAATGCTCAAAGAAGTTTTAGACTACTTCGATTTGAATTTTGAAAATTATTTTCACTGAGAATAATACTTACATTGTTTCTTTTGTTAAAAAATGTAAAAGTTTTATAAATGAAGATGATGTATATATCACAAGTCTGCTATAACTTATAATCTTCCGATGATCTAAAGCCTGATGTCATGTAGGTTTTTGTTTTCCCTTTCCCTATTTTTTTTAAAAGACATGTGTTTCGTGTTACTTTTATCGTTGTTTGTTTATCTTGCACATACAGATGACGTAGTCACCTAGGAGCGTTTACCTTTGTGCATATTTATGTTTTATTTCTATCTGTTCGATACTTACTATTAATAAACGTATTGTAATGCAAAGGATAGCTAGAATGGCTAAGGCATATGGATATAAAAATATTAACGAATGAAAAAGGAAAATAATGTTATAGATACCAAAATATTTTGCGGAAACTTTGAATATGTACCTCTAGGCTTTATAAAGTCACTAATTAGGCCAGGAAAATAAGCTGGGAAATAACCTTTTCGCAACTCTTTGTTCCGGCAAGCTGAATTTATCACTATAGATGATAAATATTATGTACAATAACATATTAGATTGTTTACAGGCTGGTTAATTGTATAATTTCTACGTAAATTCACGTTTTTCGCTTATAGCTTTTTCCGTTCATTTTCACGAGAAAACAGTAGAGTACTTTTTTTTCGTCTTCAAAAGACCTACAAAACTAGCCCTCAAACGTCAAAAAATATTGATTAGATCAAAAGTTATAAACAGAAGAAGTTTATTTATAACTTTCGAATTAAACATTATAAACTGTGTTATTATTAAGGCTAAAAAATAAAAAAAAATCCAGTTGCAAATTTGAAATTAAAAAGAAAAAGATTATAGATTTCAACGTATTATTATGAAATCTATCTTGAAAAAAATCAGTGCGATTGTGGAAGATCCTCGGGATCATCCAGACTAATTAATTAGTTAATTTGTTTATAAGGTCATAACTTGTAAACTATTCAACTTACCGATTCCAGATTTCGTGTTAGTTATTAGACAGTGATAAGGAATGAGAGAATGCGATGCCAAAACGTTTATACAGTTAACCACCCTGTAAACAATCTTCAACCCATTTTTATGAATGTGGAAACTAATATGTTATTGTACATAATATTTAGCATCTATAGTGATAAATTCAGCTTGCCGAAACAAAAAGTCGCGAAATGGTCATTTCACAGATTATTTTCCTGGCCTAATTTGCGGGGATGACTTTCTTTTCTGAAGGGGTCAACAACAGTACTTAGTATTACCCTTTAATATGATGGATATTTTAGAAATCTACTAAACGACATTACGAGAGAACGTTATAAATAAAAACAAGTTTCCACACCACTCATGAAGTATTGCTTATGGTGCGTTACCATTTTTTTTTATAGTGGGTAGTTCGCCAGTAGCCTTATTTTCCACATTAAATTAACAATTCTCCAGTAAACAACATTTTAACATTAACAAAATAAAAAAAAGTAATAACACAAATAATCATAAAAAAAAACGTAACAATTCCACATTAAAAAATGCAGATATAATATGACAATAAAATAACAAAATAATAGTTTCTTCTAGTAATAACACAAATAATATTGAAAAAAACCATAATAACAATTCCAAAAATAATACCGCATCTAAAGACAATCACCCAGTCACTTTCCGGTACTCCATTATCACTCATCACAATCACTATCAACCATATTATCTACATCCCACATTTTCTTTTCCTCTTTTTCAGCGTGATTAATACACTTTCTCCATTCTTCTGTTGTAACGTTTTCTAGTGCTTTCCTAAGATGGCGTGAACTGATGAATTTAAATGATCTATTTTCTCGAGCCACTTCCCCTTTAACTTTTGCCCAAATTAAATCGATTGGCTTTAGTACAAAATGATAGGGGGGCAATCTTAGTACGGTGGTTGCACGGCTTAATGCTAATTCATCCACAGCAAGTTTCTTATATTTATGGGCATGTAGTTTCAGAAGCTCAAGCAATTCTGCTTTTAAGCTGGTTTCATCATAAAGAAAACATTTGTTCCATAACCATTCCCTTGAATTGAATCCTTGCCTTCTTCCATGACTGTTGTGTTGTTAATTCNTACAGACTGTCAAAGTTGACGGCCTATTGTTAAACAAATTAGGTTGGTAGCGGCAAAAGAAATACTGTCATAATAATAATAATGGCATTATTTTGTTTTTCTCTAATTGCAATATAAACCGAATTATGGATTTTTAAGCACTATTATATGTTAGGTAAAAACTAAATTGGAACCAGAATAATAGGAAAAAAAACTATTTGAAGCTTTTTTAAAGTACTTTGAGCTGTTTTAAAAGTCTTTAGAATCAAAATTTACAGAAATATGATCGAAATAACATGATAGTCTCATTTTTTTTAAGAAAAAATTAATAAACAAATCAGTACCTTTGGCGACAGAATTAAAATTAAATGCAATCCATTTACAGATTTCTTCATTTATGTTCTAAGAATATGTTCTGGGTCTTTGGCTCACTTACAAAAGCATGATTTCGAAAAAAAAAACTCAATTTTTGAAAATGTTAATTTTTCAAATTTTTGAATAAAAAAAATCGATTTTTACGCTGTAACTTAAAAAATTAAAGGGTGTACGAAAAAAAATATAAGAGTAAAAAAATTTAGCTTTGTTTTTGTTGAAGATTTTGCTTTAATTTTTTATTTCTCTAAAATTAATATTAATCGAGATATCGCCATTTTAAGTTATCAAATGAAAGAGTGAACCACCCTTTTCGAGCCCTTTAAACCTTTCAAACATAAAAATGAAGAGCTTAAAGAAGATCAACTCAACAGTTCACGTGAGGGTTGAAAAGTTGCAATCGATAAAAAAGATTTTTTTAAATAAGAAATCAATTTTAACTTGATAAAAATGCATGATTAAAACGTTTCAAGTTGAAAAAATTTTTTATATTATTTTCATCAAAAGGGGTGATTTTAAAGGTTTTTCCGGGTTGAAAATTTGGGATACATTAAGTTTCATATTAGATTGCACATGAAATTACTCATACAGCTTGAATAAAAAAGATTTGATTACATAAAATGTTTAAATTTGTATTTTTTCTTTTTTCCAATAAGGGGTGGTTTTCACCCCTTAAGAACAAAAAGCACACCTAGCGCATATATAAGTTTTGAAGTAGGGGGTAAGATGAGCCTAATTCTAAATTTTTAGAAAAATACAGTAACTGGGCTGTAAATGCATAAGAAATATTGTCAAAAGTCAGTGGTGGGGGAAACGAAAGACAGCGAGTCCGAAGAAAATGATCATAATATTCATAGTCCTGCCGTTAAATAAGCGAAATTCGCTTGAAAATACTATATTTGACAGTCTGTAACTCCGTTGTTTTTCAACGAATCTTGACTTGATTCATAAACTTTCCGAATATGTAATAATATATAACTATATCACGCTCGGGCGACGTATATTTCATTTTGCAACTAAGGCTAAAAAATAAAAAAAAAATCCTGTTTGCAAATTTGAAATTAAAAAAAAAATGATGGATTTCAATGTATTATTATGAAATCTACCCTGAAAAAAATCAGTGCGATTGTGGAAGATGCTCGGGATCGTCCAGACTAATAATTAGTTAATTTGTTTATAAGGCCATAACTTGTAAACTATTCAACTTACCGATGTGAGTTATTAGACAGTGATAAGGAATGAGAGGATGCGATGCCAAAACGTTCTGGTAATAACTAACGCAGTTTATAAATGTTTAATTCAAAAGTCATAATTAAACTTCTTCTGTTTATAACTTTTGATCTTGTCAATATTTTTTGACGCTCGATGGCTAGTTTTGTAGGTCCTTTGAAGACGAAAAAATAGTGCTGTACTGTTTTCTCGTGGAAATGAACGGTAAAAAGTTATATGCGAAAAACCTAAATTTACATAATAATTATACAATTAACCACCCTGTAAACAATCTTCCCCCCATTTTTGTGACTGTAGAAACTAATATGTTATTGTACATAATATTTAGCATCTATAGTGATAAATTCAGGTTGCCGAAACAAAAAGTCGCGTCCAACTCTATATTTCCTGGCGTATAATGATAAGCTCGAACAAAGTTATATCCAAGATAAGGATCGATCCCTCAGAACAGTACTACCAGCAACTCGAAATCAGACAAACGGAATTTGTAATTCAAACTGAAACTGTAATTATTGAAAGTATAATTTGTGGCAAATATGCGGGATGACATAGTAGTTAGGTAATGATGACGGGTGGTCAATTATGTATGTCCTTGAACTTAAGCGACTGTTACGAGCAACGGTCGGTTTTCAATAACAACTGGCATACATTTTTTTAATTCCCAAGTTTATGTTCATCCATTTCCATCAAATGACACGATTGTCACATGAGCGCTTGCGCGAGGTGAAATGGTTGAATGGAAAACATATTGAATATAAAACACGTTGTTAAAAGTGCAGTTAGCAACTGCAGTAAAAGAAAAAGCTCGCGGTGTTTTCTTACTTCTTACACTTCTTACACTTTCTCGATTAAATAACTTCCTTAAAAAACGAAGAAAAAAATGTACGTGGGTGGTAGTACCTAGGTCATCTTTGCTTACGAGGCCAGAATTGCTGAATACATATTTAGTATAAGTTAAAAAGTACCTATCTGCACTGTAAAAAAATCGATGTGAGTGAAAGCAATAAAGGTTCGGAGTGAATCTATTTAGTGAAATTATAATTATTTTGATAATTTTACTCATTTGTGATAATATTTGAACTAGAACTGAGTACTTTCACTCAAATGTAATTTTAAAATTTTACTTACCTCAACATTGCAAGGTGTCACCTTTTGAGAACTGCTGATTTTCATAGATGTTCGATGTACCCACCATTTGCTTGCACACAAGCTTCAGCGCGACGTATCCAATTCTCTCGCACGCGTTGCAATATTGCTACATCACACAGTGGGAAATATTGGACAAAATTCTCGCAACTCGCCAATTTTCATCGTCTCGTCGTGATTTTTTTTTTATAATCTCGTGGTAATCTGAATTTTCATATTCCGGTGAGGTTTTTTCGAAAAACCCTTTTTTAATGCTTAAGGAGCGCCCCAAGCTCAATGTCGAAGAAAAAATTTTTAAATACTCGATGTTCAGTTGTAGAAAAAAATGTTTAAAAAGTATCTGCTATTAATAAAATTGATTATTATGACCCTTGATTATATATCTGATGTTTTTTTCTTCAAAAACCTAACCTTAAAATTATTAATTCTAACCTAAAAGCCTAACGAAATTTACACTGGAAAAAAGTTTTTTTATATGCCAAAAGTACGAAATAGATTCAATAGAATCCTACTTAACATGTTATACCCTAACCATAAGTTTGAATCTAAAAAACCTAACCTCAAAACCAACATTAACTAAGTTTAACCTCACTAAATTAAGGATTAATAAAAAAAATGAAAAATATCTTTATTGTCCAGAGATTCAATCAACAATTTTTCCGAGAGCACACACCTTGTGCCATACTGTATCAAAATCTGATACCTTAACCCAAGAACCTAACCTCAAAACTGGAAAGATTGTCAAATTAAATCATTAGAGTGAAAAAAATTGTCACAAAATTATTTTCTTTAATAAAAAGTATAAGTGTATTTTTGTTGAGTGTTCATCATCGCGAGCGTTAAAACCTTTAGTCAAAATTGAAAACATAATCTAAAGGCCCTGAAATTTTGTTTAACTCGAATTTTTTTGCTAGAAAATTCCATAAAAACATCTACATAGCAATAAAACGTTAGTAAAACATTATTGTGGCTTATTACTAACCATTTATTAAATTTGCAATGAAGCCTGATAGACTAACCTAACCTCAAATTCAGGAGTTAGGAGAATCAAATATTATCTAAATCTAATACATTTATACTTTTTACTAAAAATAATTTTGTGACAATTTTTTTCACTCTATACCCTGTATAGGTACCTGTCAAATATATTCTGCAGATGAACTCGTATTTGGTGCACTTGTAGCTAAATCGGAGTAAATGTCCTCATTATTGAGTGAGCCCACCTCTTTCCTAGTACAAAATTATTCAATAATGGTTAAATATAAATCATATTAGAGAAAAAGTCAACTCTTAGTTGGTTTTACATACTCAGAATAGAGTCAATATGTCGCTCACTTGATAGTTAGCAGAAACTCGGATTTGATTAAAATTCACTCAATTCTGTTGCAACGGTTTCACTCATAAGATTTTAGTTGTACTCATACTAATAGAGTAAAAACGGCACTCAATCGGTTGTGGACAGAAATTGATAGGTGTATTATTGAGTAAAATTGAGTGAATTTGAGTGAATTTTTTTTTACAGTGTAGATAGACCACCTATACACCTTAGATACATCAATGTGAATATCAATTTGTAAGAATAATCTAGTTTTTACCAAAATCGACACATCTACTTGTCCTATATAGGAATTATTTTTAAAACTCCATAAATTGATACGCCCATGGGTTCATATTCCCAGTACTCCTTACCCGTCGCATTCTGAGAATCACTGAGAGTCACTGGCTACCCTTTTGAAGTAGGTACCGGAGTGTACTAGTAAAGGAAATAAAGCACTGAACCTCCGAAAATTTTCGATCAAGTCGTATCAAGATGGAGTTTTTTGCATTCGGTTTCTAAAATTATGTGAAAAAAATGTATCAACTTTGTGTTATGTTTTTCGGCCATCTGGGAAAATGCATTTCCTAAAGTCACTTAGAAAAAATTCATAACTCGGTTAATAATGCCTGGAATGGACTAAAATCAGAGTCCTGTGTGTTTTCGAGGTCGCTGATCCCGAATATGACCTTCAAATTGGTCCATCGCCGACCTGGAGCTTAGGATTGATGATGAACGTCATCTTCGAGGCTTCTCCTGAATTTCACTGTTAAATGCTACGAGACTTGACACCCGGTGGTTTTTCGGGTCGCTGATTCCTAATCTGGCGTTGGCGAGCACCTCCCTGGTGACACCTGGTGCACCGGAACCTGGACATGGACGTCGTCTCCGAGAGTTTTCCTGTAAAATTCGCATAAACGAGCCGAAAATCGCATCAGGGGGTTTTTCGGGGCGCTCTTCTCAGAAAAATCAATAAACAGTGAATTTTCAATATATTTGAGACTGCCGTTAATACTGGAATAACTTGTTTGGAATTGTTGATATCATTTAAGGTATGCAGTACAAAGTTGATACAATTTTTCCACATAATTTTAGAAAGCTAATGCAAAAAACCCCATCTTGATACGACTTGATCGAAAAATTTCGGAGATTCCGGCTCTTTTTGTATTTTATTTCCTCGATATACATGATATTGGAGGAATATTTTCTTTATACCTTACTTTACGTTAATTTTTTTTAATATTCATTAATAATAAAATCGTTTAATTTTTGAGGTAATATGAAAGCCTCACTTTTTCAGTTGAGAAACGCGAACCAGAACCAAATTGGTGCATCCATCAAAAGCGGTTTTGAATTAATTTTTCCGCCACCAAATTTCTCATGGGAAATGCATAACGACTGCGACGCGGCTCTCGTCTAAGCCGCCGCACGAGCCCAATTCCAACGCCATCTTGTTATTACCCGTTCCCAAAGTTTCAAAAGTATTTAATTTCCACCGTGTCGCAAACGGCGACGCCTGTTATTTCTCTGAAGAATTTCTAACAATGATCGTAGTTGACTTTCCTAGAAGTCTGTCAATTAACTTAACTGCTGAATGCTGGAAGTGAAAAAGAGACGCAGTAGGCTGAGAAGAATGCCGAGTATGGAAGGTGAGCTGAGTTGAAGTTTTAACGTTTCGAAATCTCGTTCGTTTCACGCGAAATGGTTCTATAACGCACCATGAGGTGAAAATTGTTCCTTCCATATTTAGTGGGTAGAAATATTTTACATCTTTTGTCGCGTCTCTAGAGACTTCTGTTGGTGGTACATAAATAAAAACGTTGACGTTACAAAACTAGTGACAAAACCGGAAATTGAGTATTTTTACAAAATTCTCGACAAAACAGAAAAGGTACATTCCGATGAAAGCCCATGTTTCTGTGATCTTTCACTGCGAAAAATTGAGTGAATCCTTGTACTTCATTATTTTTATAGTTTACATGAATTTTCTAGTTCTATCATTGTCTTATTAACAGGGCTGTCGGAGAGAGCCGCAATTCAATGGCGTGCCAAGCGGGGCAACCGAGACATGCTCGAGCCGCTTGAGTTTTGAATACATTGTTATAAATTGTAATAATTGTTTGCATATTTTCTACGTAATTTATTTTATTACGCTTAACATGACGCGTTGATTTCTTATTTTTTGTAAAACACCAGCCTTAAACCATTTCACGATAACTAGTGTAAAGAGACAGATATATGATGTTTATTTCGCCGAAAATTAAAAATTGTTTTGTGGCTCGAAAACGATAGAACGATGAAAAAATTCTGAAAACTGTCGAAATTACTCCCCAAATACTCTTATTAACATATCAATATTCTACCAAGTTATTTTTACAAATTTTTCCAAGTGTTGATTTGCCGCCCGTACCACGAATTTAGCATCTACTCTGTATACTTTGATAAACTTAGTTTTCAAGCTTTTCACCTATAGAGTACTTAAACTTATTCAAATACTCAAAATGTAGAGGTTCGCCATTTCCTTTATCTTTCTCAACGTGGTAATTGTGGAATACCTGATTCAACGCAGAAAGATTCAACCTACACAACGACACCAAAATCACTCCGATCGGACCCTTCCTGCGCTCAGAAAACGGGACAGAACATTTGTTACACTAAATATTTATAGGTCCCTTTATAGGTACATGTATATTTTATTATAACATTTCCAATATTCATAAACAGAGTGAAATTATATTTGTTATTTCTTTATTTATTTTCGCATACTATTACGCCAGTTTTTTCATTTAAATCGGAAATTTTACCAGAAAACCTTTATTCTTTTCAATAAACTGAATAAAAAAATTACAGAATACAGAAATTTACGAAAATGGCTATAAAATAATAATTACCTATATTATATCTGAATTATTTAAGTAGTTTGTTGGTAGTTTGTCAGTAATTTGCTTGATAAAAATATTAAACTGTGAAAATAATTAAAATGTCATGATTTTTCAAATAAAAAATTTCTTTCAATATAAAATGATTTTTTTTTAATTTTCAAATTTTTGAAGAAATTCCCCAATCTCTAAGTCCAGTCAATATTTAAATTTTTTTCTGTTACAGATTTGACAATATTTGGGCTTAAAAAATATATAATGCAAAAGTTTGATCAAACATGACCATTTGTGACGTTGCAATGTGTTTTTTGAACTAAAAAAAAAGTTCCTCGCTTATTTCGTAAACAGGTTCATACACTCAAATCGTATACAGAAATGATACATTACACTATGCGTCAAAATATTTTATCAAAATTTAAGGTTGCAGTAACAATATACCTGGTAAAAATACAATAGTTAGGTAATTACGCTTAAGATTACGCAGGCTCATAAAAAGAAAGTTCAAACACAAGAGACGCACATATCATTTTGAAAGAAATTCAATGCGCTGAATACGATCCTGTAGTCAAAATTCATGACTTCAAGAGAATTTCGTAGAAAAGTGAAATTTTTGGGTGAAAACTGGCCCAAATATGGGCTATTTGGATGAATACTCAAGTATGGGTCAAAACTAATTTCCGTAAACATTATCCAAATATATAATTTTTGTAGTATTTTGAGGTGTTCAATGCGAAGCCATTTGTGAAATGTCCCTCTGACCTCGATAAACTAATGCAAAAAATTAAAGGGTCAAACGAATTCAGCTTGTTTATTCAGCTTCAATTTCTTTTTTTTTTTAATTTCCATATGACCATTTTTCATCGAAATATCGGACTTTTAATGGACGGCGACAAATGGTCGTAAAGAGAATTGAAGGGCAGTTTCGGAAACTTTTCGGATTACACGAATTTAAAAAAAAACTGGAAAAGGGGTAATTTATGGTTTTTTAGAAAATTGATGTTAATCATGACTTTTACAGTTCGATATCGCACACGGTCGATAGCCGCACGGTTTAAGGCGTCAGTACTTAAATCGATGTGTCGATCTGCCCGGGTTTCGAATCCCGCGGCCGGTAGACCGTAGATTAGTTATGCTTGTACGGAGGATTGGCACCCTATGTGCAGGTATGGTAGGGTGGAAGAATGTTGGCTTGGGTCAATGTGAGAGATTGACACCGGTTCGCATTTGACCACCCCCCTAATTAATGAGGTTTTTCAGGTTTCCCTCATTCCTGCACTGAATGGTGGTTAGGGCCTACAAACATAAGTCGTTCCTGTGCGCAAATGCGGCTTGCGTAATAATAATATGCCGCCTCCTCTCCCGCACAAGTCTTCGACTTCTGGGCTGATTCTCATAGTTAGTTGTCGCCCTATTTCTTACAATTGCATGATAACTCTAGCTCCTTAAAAATTTCGATCGAAAGATCTAAAAACTAGAAACTTAGAGCTTCAAAATGGTATTTTTTAGTTCCCGATACGACCATTTCTCACCTAAATACAGTCTGTCAATAATCACGAAAAAATTTCGGAAATTCTTTTGACTTTAATTTTTTGCATTAGTTTATTTCTGAGAATATCCAAAATAAGTGTTTTTTTATATGCCTGAAAATTACAAAAGTAATTACTTTTACTAATTTACTACTAATAAAGCGCCGCAAAATATTAGAAACATGATATATTTGGACAGCATTTAGGAAAAAATCAGTTTTGACCCATATTTGGGACAGTTTGCACCCTAAAATTTCACTTTTCTTCAAAATTTTGTAATTTTCCTTAAAATTGTCTGTCATTTTATTTTGCAAATTTTATGAAACTGTAAAATTTATAGTATTTTGGAAAACTTGTATTTAAACCTTTACTGTAATTTGTATATATTTCAGGTAATTTTATAGGATTTAGTAAAAAACATTTTTTTTTCAATTAATTCGTGTAAAATTACCGATTCTTTTTCTGCTGTTTGTACTATTAGTTCCACCTTGTATACCTAACAAGAGAGTTTATGCTTTTTCAATTTCTTTCTAATCATATAGTTTTATAGTTAGCTAAACATTATACGTAGGTATAATGGTAATTAAAATATCAGAGAGGAAATCGTGTGTTATTATTAAACTTATAAATAAAATAATAATAAAATTCCTATTTAAAGAGGACTTTGTATGTAATGATTTTAAGCGTTTAACCCAAATAAATATTTTAAACGCAAAATTAGAACTATTACGCTAATAATACCCCGAGCCAGAGGAGAAATTCGCCATTAGAGCAGAAATTTTATAACCATTTAATGGTATTAGGCAAATTATCTTGTTTATTCAAATAAATAATGTAAAAATTAGATATCACACAGTTCCTCTTGCCAATTTCGCGTACAAGTGAAGTAATTGCGGTCATAGAAAATTCGTAACCTTGAATTTAATTGCAAAATTGCATCGAGCAACATGCAGCAGTGATTCACAGATTGTTTGGCATTTTAAAATTTTATAGTTTCTAATTTTTCTTCCACATTATGGTCGCTAATGCTCGGCTGAACCAAGGCTACGCGCCGATGCCTTTTATGGGAGTCTTGTTTTGCGCGAAAATGACAATTAGATAATTTATGCTCTTCCCCGCCGTTATGTTTACAAGGATGGTTTTTAATACGACCGCCTCGGTATCAATTTCTTTGTTCCTATTCTGCTACTAACAATTCGATAATCTACAGGGTGTATCGCGACCAGAGCTACGTATAAGTACGGAAAAATTATAGTAGTTTAGTAATTATTAGACATCGGAAACTTTATGGTGTATGTTATGTTTGTAATCGGCAATACGTGCTATAGTAGCCGACATGGGCTAAATATGTGGTGCTACTCTAGGCTGACACAACGCTAATGACTGCCACAAAAAACACGTGCCATACACTCGACCAATCAAAGCGCCAGACTCGCTTGCATACGCATAAACGACAGTTATATGCAAGTCCAACGTCCCTTAGCATCGAATAAATTGATCGATGCGAAGTTTCAGATCAGAGGCAGACCTGTACATGTGATTGCACAATGCGGGTAGTGGAATTGCTACCTTTTTTTTCTAAAAATATATAACTTGTCAGTTATCTAAAAAAAATTACCTCTTTATTTTTTTAATTAAAAAAAAAGACGAAGAAGGCTGTGACTACAAAATAAATATAAAAAAATAAAAATTAAACACAATTTGGTGTAATTGTAGGGACACTAAATATTTTTGGAAAAGAACAGCTTCTTTTTAACAAGGCTATCCCCTACTTATGACTTCCCCTTTTTTTAAATGCGGTTTTGTTACGCCACTGAATTATACGCAAGACATCTGACAGATATAAGGGCCATTCAAACAATTTTTTATTTTTATTTAAAATAACTCAACAATTGAATAATATATCTCCAAAGTAAGTAGCCTGAAACCGAAAATGAGTACAAAAAATGATATCCTCTTACTCGATTACCTCCTTACACTCCCTTACAATCATTTAAAAGAACCAGCAAGTCAGTTAAACTGTTATCCGTCTTCACCGCGTGGAGGTGTCTTAGTCGTAAAAGTAGATATGGAATCAATTCTATTCCGGAGGCATAATACTGGTCGGTGAAGAGCAAAAACATTAAAATCAAAGAGAAAACAAAATGCAAACGGAAAAAAATTAAAATATCTTGTCTATAATAAGGTGTCTAGGTCAAAATATCAAAAGACAAAATAAACACGGTTATGATTAGGACAGAAATCATAATTCGGTTTTAGCGTCCCAAGAAAAATAAACATTCATTTTAATTTTGTACGAAAGTTTAAAATTCAAACCCCTTCAGGGGGTGTTATCGGATAAGGGAGGAGTTAAATTCATTTTTTGTACTAATTTTCGGTTTCAGCGTCCCAAAAAAAAAATAGAAATACGCATACATCTTAATTTTGTACGAAAATTTAAACTTTAACCCCCTTCAGGGGGTGCTAGCGGGAAAACGGGAAATTGAAATAATTTTTTATGTCATATTCGGTTTCAGCGACCCCAAAAACCTAAGAATAGTGGGGTCTATCCTCTGGTTTATGAATTTTTTGTATGTGCCTGTGTAATTTGACAACTAACTTGACAAATGTCATGTTATGTCAATTGTTTTGGAGTGTTTCTGGTCATGGCCAATTTGACAGCAGGTCTGATACGAGAAAAACTGTCCAACAAATAGAAAATTGCAAATATCTCTAAAAAATAGTAACGGTAACCATAACAATGATTATATGGCTTGAAAGGAAACTTCAGTCTGTATACGACAGCGTAAAAAATATAGGGTGTTCCATTTAAGTTTACAAAGTGATAGCTGTTTGAAGTTATCAAAATGTAACAGCAAAAATGGAACGCCCCATAATTTAACGTTACCTATGCACTTTACAAGTACCAAAAATCCACTTAATATCACGCTCCTGAAAAGAGTTACCAGCATCTCTGCGGACCCTTGCATCTGTCAAATTTTTTCTTTAAAAATTAATATCTCAAAATTTATAACTCCTAGGTATAAGGAATATTTAATAAAGTGACCCCCAAATTTTACGTAGAATTCGAAAATGCAATAATATATAGGGTGTCCCATTTAAAATAACGAAGTTGGCGTCGACTTCCGGTATAACCGAAAGGGCTGGAGAGTTCTAGATATTTTAGTTGTGTTCTCCCTAGGGACATTGCCCTGTTGCTAAATTTTCAAAATTTTCGGAACAGTACTTTCCTAGATATCGATCGACGCAGTTCCTGATGGGATACCCTGTATATTTTGGGAAAGAACCTGTTTTTAACAAGGATATCCTCAACTTGACTTCCATTTTTAAAAAATGCGGAAGTCGAGAATTGCAAATCGAAAACTGTCAGAGTTACGCCACTGGGTCATACACAAAAAATCTGACAAAAAAAGGGTCATCCAAAGATTTTTTAATTTTTCTGCGGTAATTCAACAACCGAATAATATATCGAAGATCAGGTTTGCCTGAAGATATCTCCAAAATAAGTAGCCAAATTCGAGAAAACATCAGCTTTTTATCTTTAATAATAACCGAGATACTCTAACAAAAAAATGGGATGCACTGTACAGCTACTTTTAAACATACGAAAAATAAATCAAAACCATATTTTCTATTTCCATAAAACAGTGGAAAATGATTATTATCATCGAGGGAAATCAGTGTGACATTGACCTTTAGAAGCAGGTATAGTTTGTGGTGTTCTACGTTAAAAGTATCTGATCGATAAAACTGGACCATCCTGTATAACAACGCTACAACAGAGAAGTAGATTTTACGTCTTTTTCCACAAAATATGTAATGGGGAATTCCCTAGATATACACATAACGGGAATCCCTGATTTCTTAAATTTTTATTCGGATTTAAATACAGAACTAAAACGAATTATTAGAAAAACGCAATGCGTAATTCGCCTCTTCCATCTCTTGTCGTTTATCATAATGCAGGGTGTTCTACAAGCTCTATGACACACTATGACAAATGGTAGCTGGATTAATTTCAAACATTTTTTAGAATATTAGTTAGTTTAAAAGTTACAAACATTTAAAAAAATATAACTTCATATTTCAATCAATGCAACCTGATAAATAAAAATTATGGTTGCTATAACAATAATTATTATTTGTGTCATTTTGTTTATACCTACATTTGACACTTAGCGTTAAAGTGCTAAATAAAAAATGCATTTATTTACACTAAAGAGTATGTAGATATTGTCTCTGTATAAGGGTAGTCCAATGGGAACGCCATAAGCAGCCCGAGAATACCGACGAAGATATCAAAATAGACATCAACCTGACCACACAGGCTTTAGTGCATCATTTAGTAGACTTCTACAAGAAGGTAACCCCGCTTCAAAAAAGGCCATTCGTCCTACTGAAGTGAATATAGAAAATAAAGATATAATAGATGCTGTCACTGACAACTCTTCGATTAGTGTTCGACTTGTAGCAAGTAATCTTCATTTATCACCGAACTTTGTATGGCGTGTATTGAACAGATAAATATTACATTCGTTACATGTACAAAGTGTACAAGCGTTATGTTCCTCAACGATTAGAATTTTGTCACTGGTTACTTCAACAACATGCACAAAATGATAGATTCATTTCGCTTGTCATGTGGTCTGATGAAGCGTGTGTTACTAGGGACGGCATATTCACAATGAACATATCTGGGCGTTACAAAACCCGCATGATCGTTTAAATGTAGAACTGTATAGAAATTTCTTGGAAACCAATCTTTTTGATTTCATTGATGACGTTGGGCTTAATATTGTGCATTATATGTGGTATCAGCACTACGGTACACCACCACGTATAAGGAGACAAGTAACTGCTTGGTTAAATAATCATTTCCCGAATAAATAAGTCAACAAGATCCCATAGCTTGGCCACCGCGTTTTCCAGATCTAAATCCTTTGGACTTTTATTTTTGGGAACATATGAATCAGCTTGTTTATCATATTGAAATCATTATCCGTCAGCAGTTACTTCAAAGAACCTAGGGTGCTGCCTGACCAGATAAGAATTGATCCAAATCTCATCCTTTGAGTGAAGGAATCTTTAGTTCCCTGACGTGAGGCTTGCATTCGAGCCAAGGGTGGACATTTTGAACAAGTTTTAAAGTCTTAAGATTTGTTAATTTGGTTAATAAACATTAACAAATGTTTAAACTTTAAACACAAATAATACTTAATGGCTACTTTGACTGAAATATGAAATTATATTTTTGACTATACTTTGACTGAAATATGAAATTATATTGAAATGCTTGTAAATTCTAAACAAATTCTAAATTAGCCCAGCTACCAACTGTCATAGTTTGTAATATAGCTTGGAGAGCACTCTGTATATTCCCGAGCTGCTGCTAATTATTTCTGCATTCATTAGAGCTGCATCGATTGCGTCCGATATTTCTCTCCTTACCCGTCTGGCCTTTTTAATGAACCAGCTCAGCGCCACCCTAAAATTTCTTTGAATTATTCCGGGGCTTGTGTTTTTAACGGGGCTCTAGGCAAACACCCTCAAAATCTACCCCTATGAGCGCACAGGGGCGTACGCTAAGGCCGTCAGGAAAAATTTACATGATTTATTTTGGAGGCAAAAATGTTCTCAGTTTCTAGTTTACATAATAGAGTGCGAAGTTGAAATCCTATTTCCGATTCAACAAAACTAAAAAGATATACAGGGTGTTTGTTCAGGCTAATAACGTAAAAAATAAAGACAGATGAAGTTGTAAGCAGAAAGGGCACATTTGAGGATTGTAGGTTTTTCAAAACTGCAAATCCTAAAGACAGCTACAACTTTTTAGATAAATTATTTTATAAATACTGAATTAATATATTTTTTAACCGACATATAATAGCGTAACATTATTCTCCACGATGCAGAATGCCCATGTACCAATTTCCGTTATTATAAATTTACGAGAATAAAAACTCAGTTGTTCCAGGTATAGAGAAGCGTAGGCAATTTTTTTCAATCATACACTTTCACTATTGACGCTTAGAAAATATTTTTTTCTTTTGTTCGTTTCATATATTTTGTAGAACATTTGTTAACTAAATTTTTCTTATAACTATTCTAGTGCATAAAAAAATTAATATATACATATTAGGGTGGCCAAATAAAACGATTATTTTTTTTTCGTGTCTCTTGTGAAAATATGTTAGTTTATCATGTTTTAAGAGTCCCCTCAAAAAATCAGCTCACAAAAAAATTTTTTAGAGGTCGCTTAAGATTTTTAAAAATTTCCAAAATCGGAAAATAAATAATTTTTTTTAAATTAAATTAAATTTTATCATTTTCTAGGTTGAAAAAAATCTCGGTTCTGAAAATTTCAAATCGATATTTTAATTTCTAAAGGTAACTCATAATTATTTTAACTTTCAAAGTAGTGTACCTAAAATGTTTTCGAGCGTCATCTAAAAAAAAATATCCACGAACTAATAATTTTCTTTATTGAATTTGATGAACAAAAGATTAGAAATAACTTACGAGACACTTAAAAAATTTCTCGAGGCAAAATTTACTACTGCACTGTATCAAATATTTATAATTTTTTAAAATTTAAGTGTAAGTAAATTAAAATAATTATGAGTGACCTTTAGAAATTAAAATATCGATTTGAAATTCGAGATTTTTTTCAACCTAGAAAATGATAAAATAATGAGAAAAAAAATTTAAAATAAAATAAAATTTTTGATTTTGGAAATTTTTAAAAATCTTGAGCGACCTCTAAAAAATTATTTTTGAACTGATGTTTTCAGGGGTCTCCTAAAACATGATAAACTAACATATTTTCACAAGAGACATGAAAAAATAAAATAATCGTTTTTTTTTGGGCCACCCTAATACATATCACATATTTACGTTAATTATTTTTACTGTAAAAGAAGAAATTTCTAGTAAATCTTCATACCATTATTTTCGGTCGCACGAAATTTCTTTGAAAAAAACTGTCACATTGTGTCAACTTGTCAGTTCATAATTTATTATTCCATTTTAAGTTAATTTTATAGGTTAATATTTATTTGTGGTATTCTATAAAATAATAAAAATTAAGTTTTTTCAGAAATGTTGCTATACCTTAAAAACTAACAATTTTAGATATGGAACATGCTTAATAAAAGTTGAAGTGGACCGACATGTGATCATGTGAATAAAATAGAATAATAAAATACAGGGTGTTCCATTTGAAAAATTTTAGAAAATCAAGTTTAAACTTTCTAAAAATGATCGTATTATACAAAATGTCCTGTATAAAATATCGATATTAGCTAATATAGGAGTCTTTGTCGAACGTTTGCCTATAACTCTGTCAAATATTTTTGCTCCAAGTGTTAGTAGCTGAAAGTTAATACAACTTCCTCGAGGTCATGTTTTTTTCCAAAATTCGAAGAATTTTCTACATAACTTGGCAACCCCGCACTAAAATGATAAACTGTTGATATTGCCATATACAGAATTTTCTCAGAAATCCATAGGTTCAAAAATATACAGGGTGTTCCATTTAAAAAATTTAATATTTGGCGTGTCCGGTTTTTACTCATCACCCTGTATGTATCAAATTAATTTTGTAGTTTAGGTTTCTTGATTCTTTATAACTTTTATCTAAAATTTTTTTCTGTATCATGGGTAACGAGGGAGTTATTTTACTTTCTCACACTAATGGCCCACCCTGTATATAAAGTATATAAAAATATAAAAAAAAATGTCATTTCGGAAACTGATAAAAATATAATAAAAAGTCAAAGGCATAGTTTTTGTCACTAGTTCATATACTTTAAATTTGCCATATTATAATAGTAGAAAAATATACAAGCGAAATTTTTCATTTTCCATATATAATAGCTGAAAAATATACAGGCGAAATTTTCCTTTGCGACAAGTGATTAAAAAAATATTCTCGTTAAAACCTCGGAATTTGATTCTGACATGTGTATAAAATTACAGGAAGAAGTCGTGAAATGATTAAAACGGAAAACTGATAAAAGGCGATTAAAAAAGTGTTTAGTCAGAATTTCACTGTTAATTCAAAAGTTAAGAAAAGTGTAAATTAAATATTAAAGTAATTTTTCTTACTGGTACATATACTCCAGTACGCTGTATGTAATTGTAGATAAACCATACAAGGTGAACTTTTCGGAGGGACACAAAAGAATAGGAATTTTCCCAGTACTGTTCTGGAAATTGGAATTTTGGCCTCAATGGTATACCTATTGGTCTTTAGAGAAATATGATGTACACCAATAATAAATTAATTAGCCAAAATAAGTTTTAATGAAAATTTGGACCCATTACGCTACTGACAATAAATCTTGAATCACTCTGTATTTTAATTTATTTCAACTGGTTTATTAGTATATTTTTTTATTCCTTTAATGTTTTTGCATTAATTTAGAAACAGTTGGCAATAATAAATTAATAATTTTATTATCCTGTGAACCCTTTGTGGTCCGCCACTGCGTCTACGAAATTAAATAGCAGCCTCCTAAATGTCTGCCAACATAATAAAGAACACAGGGGTGGATGGCGTTTACCAAATATTTGCACTGTCGACTAAAATATTGTTTTTTTAGGACGCGACTTCAATTTAGAAATTGATATCGATTTTGAAAAGGTGGGCTTGGTTTTAGGTAATCATAAGTGGTCAGCGGAGAGAGCGTCGTATTTTTTTTTGCGAGTACTTACGGAAATGTCTCGGCGGAAAGAACTCACAGGTGATTTTTATTTATAGTTCAACATTGTTTCGGACTTAAACTTCATTCAACTGTCAGATTTTAAGTGTGAAACTGTCGATTCATTGTTTCTTTTCCAGTGAAAGCCAAGATGTAATTTTTTTTTAAATCCAATCATCGAAATGCACATTTTGATAACTGCTGTCTACATACAAGGTAATCACCGAATTACCGAATTGCAAGATGCAAGTTTGCCAAATCATATATCAAGAAGATTATTTAGAAGTTAGTTTCATACTATAAGTTAATCTAACTCTTAGGGAGTGTGACAGACTATAATTTAAAAAAAGTAATTAATTTTAAGTAACTTTCATTAAAGCAAAGGAAACCTTTGATGGAATAATTTATTACAGCAAATTGAATATGATCATAAAATTTAAAAATTTAAAAAGCACGTGTCGTTTAAAAAATCCTTGTTTATTTAACTTTTTCCTTACTACTTCATATAAAAAATTAAATCAACCCGTAAAGGTCACACTAGTGCGAATTTGCCCAAGCAGTCGAGCCGTACCACAACTGGCCTCAGTCTATTATTGTCGGCCAAATTAGAGAGTCCAAAAATCCGATCGGTGTGATTTCGCACTAGTGTGACTTTAGTGCGGGCAAAAGTGTGGCTGAATTCATATCTTATAATCTACAAATAAAGTGAATTGAAACGCAAATTTCCGATTTTTTTCAATTCATTTTACGTGTCGAATAGACGAACATTGTTTATTTAGTTATTGTTAATAATTTTTCAAACATTTTTTTGTTAATAGTTTAATTGTAACAAGTATTTGTCAATATTTATTAGTAACATTGTTTAAATTAATATTTTTATACAAAAGAGTGCAAAATAAACATCAATTTACAGAAAAGGAGCAAAAATCACAATTTCAAAAAAATGCCGAAGTATATTCGAGATAAAGGGAAAAATAGGTATCATTTTATCAGAACGGGACATTTTTTCCTAAAAATGTACACAATGAACTTCAAAATCCTTTTTTACTTTTTCTCTAGCCATTATTTATAAAAAAAATACGAATTTAGTCATTTTTCGAGAAATTTTTTATTTTTCAATCGAATTTTTTTATTACAAAATTAATTTTTTCTTTCAAACCTAATTACATCATTCGATTTCTTGGAAAATTTTACCTGTTTTGATATAAATACTGTTTTCGTTAACAAATAAAGAAGATATAAAGGTGCAAAGTTGTCAAAATCCCAATTCGCACTAGTGTGACCTTTAAGGTAGCCCACCCCAAGTGTGAAGGTTGAGGGTTAAGAATTCTGTGCAACGACAGCAACACTGATCTGAACATAGTTGATTTTCTATCCATAATAAACAAATCATGAACTACAAGAATGAGATTTGCGGTTCTCAACAATTTTTATATTACAAAATCATTTATAGATATTTATTAAAAATTTGCCTTTTTATTTTTCTATTTCTTTCGCAAAAGACCTATTAAGTACGTGGTCTACACATTACTGTTTAAAATATACAAGGTAATGTATCATATCATATTTTTTCTATAGCAAATTTTAAAAGAAAAACATTAAAAATATCATTTACTAACTGAGTCACGTTTTAAAATTTCAGTGGGTAGTTGACGTAGTTAGTACTGCAAAAATAAATGTGTAAATGTGCAAAAACGAAATGGAAGATGAAAAACTTCCTTCATACGTAGAAAAGGATGCATTAGAGGCAGTGGGGAAATTCCAGAAATCGCGGCTGATATACGGAAAATGATAACTTACTTTCAAAAACATACAAGAGAAAATAATCATCAAACAATGGTGTGAATGAAAAGCACACTTTAGCATTTGATATAGAAGAAAATGTTATTTAAATACTTGGTGACTTACCACAGCAATACTAAGAAACATTTTTGGAACCAATGACTCCGTCGATAGCTCGGTTTGTTATGTTCACACATGTTTATGCAAATAGCTGTAGAGTTAATTTAGTGTTGATCAGCGGCTTCATATGTGACCACCAAGTCTCATAATTGTAACTAACCTAAAACTGAATTAGCAGCAAAAAGTGGACGGCGCTTTATCTGCGCCCACCACCCTTCATATTTTTTCCATAATTCCAGAAGTTCTCAATATTTTTAACAATGTTCACTATTATTAATTTTAAGCACCGTTTACAGTTACGTTACAGGTGGCCTAGGTTTCTAAGTCATAAAAAATACAGGATTAAAAATATATATTCAGTTTCACACGAGTATAATCCTAGAGTGCATACTACAAGGTCTTCTGTTTCCTCTAGTCCATTATTCTGATCATATGAACTAAGTTCCTGCTTAACAATATAGTTTCCATTTTACCTTAGATTTGACTTAAATACGTATTAACGAACTACTACAAGGGATTCCAAAACTTTGATCCTGTGTAAGGGTTTAGTCAAAGTTAAGAACAACATTTAGCGCAGTTCACAATAATGAATGAATAACTTTACAGTTTAACAGCAACCAATATCATACAGTGAGTGTGACCTGTTTCAACTGAAGATTTTATTTTTTCTGTTCTTCCTAAACAGAGTACCTAAGTAACCTTCTTCACGGAAAACATAAACAAACTAATAAAATGTTCACTAATGTCTTCTTAAATATCCAAATTGAATAGTAATTTTTAATTTTAATGGACGTAAGCCATGAATACACATAAAAATTGAGCCATATTTTTTTTAAGAAGAACATTATATACGGCGTTTTCAAGTGAAGTAACACAAATGGTTCCGGTGAATCTACGCTAAAAAGCAGACGTTTTGCACAAAAATGAGCTTAGTAAAATGTTCACCCCTTAGGGTTTTCAAAGTTTCCAAAAAAATATGGAATAGTACATGAAAACCAAAAAAAATATAATAGTCAGATTTTACACAAATTTTCTACTAATGAATGTGCAACTTCTCAACAATTTTTCAAAAATTTCTGCCCCTTAGGGGGTTGAAATAAGCATCCTCTAAGTTATTTTTTGCTACAACTTTTTTGTTTGACAAAAATTGAATCAGGTGATTTAATTTAATACTTTTACCTCTCTCACTGCGTTGCTTTCAAATTAACCGTTTATTAACAAAAAAATTAAATGCATTATCATTTTAATTAAAACTCGCATGATTGCAACTAGGAAATATTTAAGTAATCGGCTGTCATACTAATTTCTGTCATTAGATCTTTTGTGACTTTTGCGAGACAAAACTGAAAAGAAAATAGAACAATTTTATACTGAATTAAAAAAGGATTTTAATTTACCCTATTACAACGAGCATACAACAGTGCAAAATATCTAATAAAAATATATAAGGTGTAACTTTGAGTAGCGTCATATTTAGACAGAGGCCTTTAGAAACACGAATTAATAGTTTTTTCAAATTCCGCCATAAAAATTAATTTTTTTACACCTTTTTTAGTAATATTCGTACCCCGCCGCTAGCCAAGCTAGTGTAACCTCAAATAACGGCACAATTCCACACCATTCGCCGTGAGTTACTTTTGTTGAGTGGGTGTTCGCCAAACAAACAGTACTTAGCAAGTAACCTTGCAAAAAACTCAAGTAGTAATCAATAATGCTAAATGAAATACACAAAAATAAATAGCCTGTTCATGGCTTCTAGCGATGAAAAACATTCAAATTCACAGTTAGATGTAATATCTCCAAACGGAACAACAACTGACCCCTTCGTCATCGTTGCGTTGACCCACACTATCTCCCTTCACATGCACTGTAGATTGCCCACAATTCATGTATTTGGAATACAGTGGCGGCGTACACAAATATTAAAGTGCATTTTAAAAAACTAATTATAACTTGACTATTTATTTGATAAAAAAAAACAAATCAGATTCGTATTCAGGGAAACACATACCATTATCCCTAAAAAAATGATTTCCACTTAAAGTTACATCCTGTATATATTACAAGAAAGAAAAGACTGTTTAAAATGTCTTTAACTACCTACATGTCTTAGGTTAAAATTTGTATTTGATTACACCAAAAGTTTAAATAATTAGATGGATTTCACAGGGTCTAACGACAGTTACAGTGTACGATAATTCAATAAACAAAGAAATCTAAATAAAAAATTTAGATGAATTTGGAACGGATACACTGAAGATGAATTTTTCGAGACAAAACGTCTGAATCTAATTCGGGGTGAGGCAGTACAGTATTGGAGGTCATGAAGGCTTGCAAAAAATGTAATAAAATTGCTAGGGTCGTATTTAAAAAAATGAAGTTGGTGATGGTCCTGGAGAGACGAAACGTTAAATACAAAAATTAATTATGTCATTCGATAAAGGGCAAAAAGTGGCCACGAGAAAGTGTTCTTCTTTTTTCAATATCACCTCATATAAGGCTGAAGTGAAGCAAAAACAGATTCCCAAAATTTCGGTTTTTTTCAAATATTTCGAAAACTAATTATGTTAGCCTTGATTTTTTAAAGGCATAATGTTGGTCCCCTGATTAAGCAACTTTACCCCCATTTAAGTTACTTCATATCTCTTACCGTTTCCGAAATCCCTGTAATGAGAAGCGAATTTGTAACAGCCTGTATATACAAAAATTAAACGAAAAAAATATTTTAAAAGGCCCTTTAATTTTTAAGAAAATAAAAATTATATCAAGGTAACTTAATTTAATTTGTTTATTTGTATCAAAGGAAACTACCCTTGAAATATGGTCCCTTCTTTAACAAAAACCCTGTATAATATATTATTTGATAAAGAGGATAATAATAATACTCACAAATTCAACTCTCAGCGAAATAAGTCATGTTTCATTATAAAACTTTTTTTTTCTTAATTTCTGTTTCGTTGTAAAACATAGTAATAGTAATTAATGACTAAAACATATAGCTACATTGGAATTTATTTCCTCGACGCCAGCATACGAGTAGGTACTAACAATAATTTCTTTGTTGGCTGCTAACCACTGCTAAATTCTAGCGAAAACAATTTTATACATAAATATATACTATTTTACAAGGATGAACGTGAACGTAATATTTTATGTGGCTGAATTGTCGATGACTGCATCTCGGTTTTATTAAAATTTTACGCTTTATTGCGAAGGACGGCTCTTGGCTTTATTGGCTCATTAAATAGGGAACTGATTGTGGCAAAGACGGTAACTATTATTTGTTGATTTGTGAGCAGTATATTGTTTTTATAAAGCGACAGATAATAACAAATATAAATATGTTTACTTACCGCTCTGATTCATAGAGTTTGTTGTGTACCTACTTCAGAAAGTGTGTGAGGGGGTTGAGAATTATTACTTTGTTTATATTTGTGGCAGATGTAAGTGTCTAGTCAGAGGCCGTTTTCATGAACCTTCGAAACTAAGCATTCCGTAAAAAATTGAGGGAAATTTCGCTATCCACATCAGATTCACTGAAATTTAGTCTGCAGTTTTGTAAGTTATGACTGTTACAGCAGGAGGTGTTATCTAGCACAAGATTAAACACAAAGAAAATAACAGAACTTTCTGAATTACGTGCTAATGGAGATTAGCGATATGCAGTTGGTTTGACTGACTATCAGGGAAATTGTAGAAGAGGTTAGCATTTCAATCAGGTCATGCCATGAAAAAAAAAATGACTGAAATGTCATGATTGAAAATTTGACCATGCATCGAGTTGCACAAAATTTGTTTCTCGTTTGATGACAGAATAACAGAAAGAAAATCTTGTGGACGTTTGTCAGCAACTCCTTGAATAATCCAATGACGACGAAACATTCATTCAACGGTTTACGGCTACGACATTGCGACAAAAGTTTAATCAAGAAAGCACGTCAATCTCGATCCAATGTCAAAGTGATGCTCACTGTTTTTTTACAACACCTTGGGGTTTTGTGAAAATTACAACACTTTGGGGTTTTGTGAAAATTAGATCACCACTTGATATGGCTCAAAGAATACGTGAATAATATTTTTAAACTAATGGCCATAACGTGAACTCTTCCTTAATAGACATCTCTGAACAATGGACAACTCTGGTGGAAATACAGTTTTTAAAGCACCAGCCCGCTATTATATTTGAAACAACGGACAAGGACAGCAAAATTTTTGAGAAATCTTGGAAAAAAGTTCAGCCTCAGTCCGATAAATAATTGCTTTCGGAAAGCTGGATTTGGGGAATTTAATAACTTAATAGTGAAATTAGTAAAGTAACTAAATATGACTTGCCATTATCAGAAATCTATTAAAAAATAAATATTTTATTAAGGAGGTCAGTGGATACTACCGTAGAAGTGGAAGATGCTATGGGAGGTAAGTGAGGTAACTTACCTCTCTAGGGAAAAAAGCGATTTCGAGTTATAAATAAATTTTATGAACAAATATATAGAAACATTTGATGAACATTACATTTTATTAATTATTATTATGAATAAATATTTATAGTAATTGTACAGTTATTACATTTAGTAACATTTATAAAATCTGGATAATTATTCCCCTGGCGTTTACTAATTTTCACATTTTTCTCAAAATTATTTGACCGCCCCATTTCAGTCACCGGAGGCTCAGTATTATCTGACTGATCCATTAAAATAGCATGATGCGACGTACTACTAGAACCTGGAGTTGAAGTGTCATTGTAAAAAATCCTGTTGGCTATTTCATTTTTGTTACTTAAACTGTCAGCAACATAAATTTTCTGCAATTGTGGCTGATTTCCACCCACCATACCTCCTGATTGCTAATACATAAACTCCTCTATTAGCCAGTAACGTTGCCGATGTTCTTCTGAATGAATGACTTGTATATGTTTCAGGATGTTCTAGTTTCAAAAACTGTGCAATCTTATTAGGAATCATTGAAAGGGTATTCTTTCCGACTGGTTGGTTATAATATCTACCTGCTGGATAGCGCATAAAAAAGCGTGAAATTTGAGTTGAGTTGATCTCTTGTAAAAACGGTTGACTTTTTAGGTGTATAGCCGTCATTCCCGAGATATCATCTTAGCAGCGATTGATGAAAGTTTACAAAATCCCAACATAAATATCCCTGATTGCGTGCGTGAATTTCAGGATAACCAAAATGTCGAAGAGTTACCTGACAATGATGAAGAACAATGTATTACTTCAGACATTGAAAATATTAAAGAGGCCTACAAAAAGCTGCGAGATATTGAACTTTTTTTTTTTTATCTGGAGGCTCTGCTATAACGGTAAAGTTATCGGAAGTTGTTGGTAAATAGAAACTCAAATTATTGGAAACAAATTTACTGGTTTAAAACAAACGGCGATTGATACATTTAAAAAAAAATAATAGATTGGATATGTCAATGTAAGTTTAAGAAAATGATGAGTTTTATGTTAATCTCGTGAAATAACTTGCTATAATAATTACTAAAAAAATTAAATTAATAAAACATATTTAATATAAAATAATAATGTTTTGTAATATATAGTTATTAGGGTGGCCCAAAAAAAAAACGAATATTTTTGTGAAAATACGTTAGTTTATGATGTTTTAAGAGCCCCCTCAAAAAATTAGTTCAAACAAATTTTTTAGAGGTCGCTCAAGATTTTTAAAAATTTCCAAAATCGTCAAAAATTGAATTTTTGTTCTCGTTATTTTATCATTTTCTAGGTTGATCTAGGTAAAATCTCGATTCTGAAAATTTCAAATCGATATTTTAATTTCTAAAGGTCACTCATAATAATTATCTTAACTTTCAAAGTAGTGTACTATGTTTTCGAGCGACCTCTAAAAATAAATATCAACGAACCAATAATTTTTTTATTGTATTTGATGAACAAAAGAATAGAAATAAATCACGACACTTAAATTTTAAAAAATTAAAAAATTATAAATATTTGATATTCACAGTGCGGTAGTAAATTTTACCTCGAGAAATTTTTTGTGTCCGTGATTTATTTCTATTCTTTTGTTCATCAAATACAATAAAAAAATCATTGGTTTGTTGATAATTATTTTTAGAGGTCGCTCGAAAACAATTTAGGTACCTACACTACAAAATGATAAAATAACGAGAAAAAATTTAAAAAAATTCAATTTTTGACGATTTTGGAAATTTTAAAAAATCTTGAGGGACCTCTAAACAATTTTTTTAGAGCTGATTTTTTGTGGGGGCTCTTAAAACATGATAAACTAACATATCACAAGAGACACGAAAAAAAATATTTGTTTTTTTTTGTGCCACCCTAATAGATATATTTCTACTGACAACGGACAACTTTTCTCCTCAACAGACATTTCTCCTCAACGGACATTTCTCCTCAACGGACATTTCTCCTCAACGGACATTTTCCACTGCACAGTTGCTGTCCCTTGTAAGGAGAACGCACTCTATTCCTGAATCTGGAAAATTAATCTTCGCAGACTTTTCAACTCACGGATCCAGTAATCACATATAATTTTCTTTAAGAAAAATAGTTAGCCTGGAAAACATCGCAAAAAATTGAATCAAAATTTGTTCAATACGGAGACATTACCGATCGTTTGTGGTCTACTACAAACAATACAATTATGATATTTTTTCCGAGTGCGTATTTTTCTAGAACATTTCATCACACCATTGCAAAACATATATTTATTTAATCTAAATCGGGCGAGTACGAGTAATGCACAAATAAATATCGTCGCACACCGACGTCTGCACTTTGATTTCTCCAACCAAACGCCACTTTGTTGCGTACGATCGTAAAGCTTTTCATCGAAAACAAAAATGCAGGAAACTGCTTGCACAACTCTCCAACTTCGAAGTGGTGGGTCTTACGTCAAGCTATTATGCGGCGGATTATAATTATTATTATGGCTTCTTTAATAATCCCAGGGTTCGAAGGCTGAAATTAACATTATTTTGAGCGGCAAACAAATATGTCAGCATTGTATACCGCTACCGAACAATAAAACTTGAATTGCCGGTGATAATAACCTGTTTACATCGAAATTCATTTATGAGTTGTAGTAAAACGTGTGGATACTCGGTTTTCTCATTGTTAAATTTAAATATAAATAAACTTGGTGCGTTACTTTCATGGCGATGTTGATGTGCTGATAAATTTATTTCTGGACGTAACCTAACCTTTATACAGGGCGTAACTAAATAAGTGTAAAACATTTAAGGGGGTGATTCCTCATCGAAAAAAAGATAGGATCTTTCATATAAAGAAACTTCATTGGAGCATCCCTTGTTAAGATACAGCCCCTTAAAGGGGGGTACATAAAATTTGTTTAACAATTTTTTTCACAAGCACTAAACAAGTTACAATATTGAAATTAACCTGCCATTTTCTACTACCAAAAAGACACTTAGCCAGTAATTTATTTGGTTTACCCCATGGTTGTAAGGGGTGGAAAACGCAACCCCTAAAATTTATTTCCAACGTAACTTTTTGTCTTATTATTTGTTTACCATTTAAAAATTTATTTCCGATAGCCTGTTTCATTCTAAAAAAAAAAGTCTTGAATTTTTTGCCCAAAATAAACCAGTTCGCAGCAAAAAATTATTTTACGAACAAGATACATATCGCCATAAAACGAAAATACGAAACTAATTTATCTAGTAGGCCGCTATTAGCGATACTGACAATTAAATTGGAATCAAGCTGTCAGTTTGTAAATTTTTGAAATTGAAGTAATACTAATTGTGTATTGTTGTTCTGTTCTTAATTTGTTACTTTAATAATTCACTTGTTATTAAAATGGCATACACAAATGAGGAAATGGCTGATATGCATTACGTTTACGGTCTGTCGCAGGGGAATGGGTTAGAAGCTTCTACAAGATATGCTGAAATGTATCCTCAACGGCAGCATCCTTCACATAGAATATTTGCCCGACTTCATCAACGATTACGTGAATATGGTTCATTCAACAAAAGAACGCAGGATTGTGGTCGCCATCGAGAAGTAAGAACACCACAGCTTGAGGCAGCAGTACTTAATTTGATAGAAGAACAACCTACTACCAGTACTAGAAAGATTGCTTTCCAGCTAAATGTTGATCATATGACGGTATTTCGAATTTTAAAGGAACATCTCTTATACCCTTACCATCTGCAACGAGTACAGGCACTGTTACCGCGAGACTTTCCGAACCGTCTTGAATTTTGCAATTGGATGCTGGAAATGATTAGAAGAAATCGTGACTTTCTGAAGACGATCGAATTCACAGACGAATGTAGTTTTTCTCGGGACAAGATTATTAATTTTCATAATTACCACATATGGGCTGATGAAAACCATCACGCTATTGTCGAAACTAACCATCAAGAACAGTTTTCTCTTAAGGTGTGGGTCGGAGTTATTGGGGATTATTTAATTGGGCCTCATTTTCTACCTCCTCGATTAAATGGTGAGGCATACGTTCAATTTTTAAGAAAAGTGCATCCCCCCGTACTGCTGGAGGAAGTTCCTTTGGGCGTCAGAAGGGATATGGTTTTTATGCATGATGGGGCTCCCGCCCATTTTAGTCAAGTAGCACGTCAGCATTTAACTGAAACATATGCAAATCAGTGGATAGGTCGAGGAGGACCACAGAATTGGCCCGCTCGATCCCCGGATCTCAATCCTCTGGATTTGTCTACTTGGGGCCATTTGCAGCATTTGGTTTATCGTACTCCTGTTCGCGATGTAGAGGACTTAAGAAACCGCATTATCGATGCGTGCAGGGTAATTAGAGAGACTCCAGGAATATTTGAGCGAATACGTGGCTCAATGCGCCGACGTCTAGACGCATGCGTAATGTCTGAAGGTAGACATATTGAACATTTACTATGATTTCTACATGTTGTATGTTTTGTTATTATTAAATTAGTTTTGATTATTCCCCTTTAATCATTTAATGCAGGTAGTAACTACAAAATAACAGTAAATCCAGTCCGCATTTATGACGATGTATCTCTGTAGTTGTTCGTAAAATAATTTTTTACTGCGAACTGGTTTAATTTGGGCAAAAAATTCAAGAGACATTTTTTTTTAGAATGAAACAGGCTATCGGAAATAATTTTTTAAATGGTAAAAAAATAATAAGACAAAAAATTACGTTGGAAATAAATTTTAGGGGTTGCGTTTTCCACCCCTTACTACCATGGGGTAAACCAAATAAATTACTGGCTAAGTGTCTTTTTGGTAGTAGAAAATGTCAGGTTAATTTCAATATTGTAACTTGTTTAGTGCTTGTGAAAAAAATTGTTAAACAAATTTTATGTACCCCCTTTAAGGGGCTGTATCTTAACAAGGGATGCTCCAATGAAGTTTCTTTATATGACAGATCCTATCTTTTTTTCGATGAGGAATCATCCCCTTAAATATTTTACACTTATTTAGTTACACCCTGTATTATAAAGAATAAGCGGGCAACCCCAAGGTTTGGGTTTCTTTTGGTTAATTATTATACAAACGAACTTTTTAATTGAAAATATTGTGAGAAACAAATACTCCGCTGGCTATATGCCCTGACTGGCATTGAATTACACTACAATTTAATTTATTTAATTGATTAATTTACTATCCCACGGAAACAAGTCCCAACATTCCTGCAACTATTTATTTACAATTAAAAAAATAAATAAGTGGAAAATGCAAACGAAAGGCAATAATAATATACACTTAATAAAAAAATAACAACACAACATAATTAAACAAAAAACTAATAAAAACACTGTCAAATAAATAAAATTATTAAATATAATAAATAAATGAACAATATGATTAAATAATTCTAGTTGGTGTACAAAACGACTTTAGTTATTGTTACGACTTATTGAAATGATTAATATAATAGATCATGGAGTAATACTAGGATATTCTCCGTAAATAATATATTCTTCGTAAAATATTAAACCTTGTGATTCTAATGAGGATACAGAAATGATAAGGGGAAAGGAAATAAAATTATGGTAATATGTCGGCGATTTCATATTAAACAAACACGAATTTTTATCTGTGCAAAATTTCCGTTAAAGTAAGGACAAATCTAACGCAGGATGTGCATGATTTTAGCCAACGGAAGCAGATTTGGCCGGCATTTGGTTAGAGAATATATCACGCTATTTGGAATTGTTTGTAGGTCAGCCATTTTATATGATTAATTCACGTTTAATTTCCTGATAAATTAGACGGAAAAATAGATAAAGCTCAAAAATTTAATCACAGTTTGAAAATATATATTTTTTCACTACAAAAAATACGGATAATTTTGTAAAAATACTTATAATCACTGAACTGATTCTATAGAAGCATATTCTATAAAATTACAATCAATCTTGTATATAAGGTATATTAAAAACTTATTACAATTATGTGGATTATTAGACAATGACGTTAAACCAATTATAAAGTAACATTTTACTATAGGAAGAATCGTAAGTGTAAAATTACAAAGAAAATACATTTGACTTACAAAACACTCTACTAACTAACTAAACGTGTTTGGAAGATTTACAATACTTTTCTTTAAAATAATTATGTACATTTGTAATCAATGAACTAATTTCATTCAATCATATTGTGTAAAATTACATTCGCTCTTCTGAACTTATTTATTACAGAAACTTTTATTCAAGGTAAAACTTGTTTTAAAATAAAAATTAAGCGAAAATAAGTTAAACGAGTTAAATTAAACTAATTATTTAATAACCAAAAAGCCATAACAGTCATAAGTGTATAATTGTAGGATAATATTTTATTTATTTGTTTTTTTATTACAATGAATACGTAAAAAGTAAAAAATTGAGTTGTAATAAAGTTGTTAAAAAGTAAAAGTAAGTTGGAGTGATTTTATAGAAGAAATTCTGTAAAATTACATTCGATCTTTCGAACTTTTATTTTAAACTAAATTTAAAAAAGTGTAAAACTATAACTATGTGCATAATAGGATAAAAAAAATTCAACGATAATAGTGGAATTAAACCAATTATTATTTGATAGCATTTTACTATAAGAAGCGCACAATAGCGGTCATAAGTGTAATATTGCAGGGAAATTACATTTGACTTACCGAAAAATGTTCATAGTCATATCCACTAACTAAATGACATGTGTGGCGAATATATTTTTTCCATTCCGGCAGATATGGATATATTCAAAAAATGTTTGTAATTGTTCATGTGATTTTATAGAAATAAAATATGTAAAATTACATTCGATCTTTTATATTTATGGTACTATGCGGATAATTCGAGGTATGATAGGAAAAATTCAGTGGTAACAGTAAAATCAAACACAATATGCAATCATAAGTGTAAAATTACAGAGGAATTACATATGGCTTACAGAAAAATGTGCAGTGTAAATATTCAGTTTAGTACTGATTGATCTATTTAATTACATTAATTTCTGTAATATGTAATATAAAAGTAAAATTACATGCACACCTATTGTAAATTTACATTAATAAATAAATACCCAATGCTTACAAGTAATTAGTCCCGTTTCGCTAGTTTTTAATACTATTCTGTTAACAGGGTGGCATAGATTTACCTTGTAGAGTTGTTGACACTCCTTAATTCATTAGGATAAAGTTAGGTTAACACTAAAGTTTATGTCGTACGACAAAAATGTTGCTTGTTTTTGGAACGAACCGCGACATAATTTTGTTGTGGTACACGTTAAGCACATCCTACAAAACGAGAATAGGAAAACTATGAATAGTATATGATATAAAGCAATAATCAGTGCTGTATACGTTTCTCTCTAAATTTAATAATTAAGCTTAAGTCAGTTGCAGTAGACAATATCTAATAAATAGCAGTCATTTAGTAGAAGATTCACCAGATATACATCAGTTTTGAACTTACTAATACTCATCAGTCAAAGCATATAGCCCATGGAGTTTTTCCGCAATATAATTAGTAAAAAAGATTATTCCCACAGATTAGTAGGTCACTTTGTGTCAGCAGATTCATTTGTCAGTGAACACAAAGTAACAATGACATTTAAAGATATGCTTTGTAGGTTATTTCTCATATTTTTTATATATAATAATTTAATGATACATATTTTTTAATATAGTTATATAAACTTTTGAATGTAACTGCCCGTATTTGCAGGTATTTTTATATGTTGTTATACAAATTTTTGTTGCTGGCATCCATTCCCCCCCCGGGCGATTTGTCTGGTGCGGTTTTTATTTATTATTTAACAGTTGTTCTTTTTCCCTTTGTATCTATTTCACATGCATTTTTAAATCTATTAAATTAAATTTACAATAACCTATCCGCTTTGTTGTCAGTCGCTTGCTTTGCTAAAACACAAACAATGCTCGGTATAGGGCCGATTGAAATACATCAGGAGCAGCGTTTTTATTTATTTTGATACGATTCAATTAATTCCATTATTGTAGCTGAATTCAACTGTATTTATTTTATTTAAAATTGCACTCGGCCATTTTTAATAAATTTAATATTTCCAATTCCTGTCATTTAAATGTGTACGCCAAACAATATTTTTGTACGTATTTTGCGTCATTCTAGGGATCTGCAGCGCGGCTTCAGGTCTATTACGGTTTATATTGAGTTTATATAACCTATAGCAGGGCATTTTGCCATCATTTTATAATCATGATTAAAATAGAGTTAGCAGAAACAAGATTTCTTTAGAAAATATTTATTTATTTTCGATATTGTGTTCACACACCGTAAGAAATAATCGTGTTTGATAATTTCTGTGTCTAGTGTCTGAATCTATACACTAACACTGGTTTTGTCTGAATCTGTACGCTGACACTAGTTTTATATTAGCAATTGCTTCAATCAATGCTATTTGTCTAGTTTTAATTGTCTAGTGTCTTAATTGTATCTCTGTCTTGATCTAGTCTATTGTTTCTGTAGGCAGACATTTCTGTCTAATAGTTGTGAATAGTCTCTACTAATGTATATTTGTTGGATGTACTAACTAGTACTAATTTCTAGTGTTTAGTGTCAGTGTCAGTGATTAGTGATTATGAACAGACTTTCTAGTGTCGGAATCTAGAGCTACAATTTTAGCATCGTTTGAATCTAGCTTCTAATTATGTGTCTATATTTGTATATGTCTAGTGTATTTATGTGGGGATGTATATGTCTAGTGGTTGTGACTGGGGTATGTGTTTGTTGTGTGACTTTACATGTTTCTAGTGTCTATGTTATTGTGATAGTGTATCAGTAATATTGCTTATGTCTAGTGTCTTTATATGTCCGTGATTTGTGACTTTTATTAGTGTATCTAGTGTATGAATCTAGGGATTCGCTCTAGTTTTGTATATAACACTTCTTTAAGACTAATTTAATCTAATTCTATCACTACATTTGCTTATGTTTAGAGTCGCTATGTCTTAGTGATTGTGACTAGTGTCCGTGTCTACGGCATGAATCTATTGTACAATACTTGATCTACATTGTTGCGTATAGTGTCTGAGTCCAGCAACTGTGACTATGATTAATTATTGCCGCTAGTGTATTTAACATGAATCTAAAGATGTAGCACGTGCTTGCGTCTAGTGTCCAATACTGTCTGTGTCTTTATGTTTACTGTCCCTATGCGGGTATTTACGTGAGTAATGTCCGTCTTGCTAATGCGATGAATAATACTTAATTGAATCCACATATATTGTAGAATCTACGTTTATTTTATGTCGTGTCTGAATCTAGCAACTGTAACTAGTGTTATTCGCGTCTAGTTCCCTGATTAGTGTTTCTACTCATTGCCTCGTCTCTACAATTGTACAAATACATTATCGATTTGTAACTTTACATTTTGTATAAATTACAGAAAAAGTGTAAAATTATATGATTAACGTAATTTTAGTGTGAAGCCAAAATAATGATTTAATACGTAATTTTGCATCAAATTTTTCCGAGTGTGTTCACACATATTTGAAGATGCTATCAAATTTTACTACTGTTTCGAATAATTCAACAGCTGTTTCAGTGATTAATAAAATAGTTTTCCATTTTTTGAGCCGTCTAATTTTCTCCCGGTACGCGTACGCCAATGAGCTTAACCCTATGAAATCATTGCGTATCCACATATTCCTGAAAGAAACCCTCGCCCTGCACGCCACAAAGCTGAAACGAGACCGTAAATATATAATCGCGTTGGAGGCGCTTGTCTTGCGTATGTATGTCATATTTTTTCCGCGTACCGGGGTGAGGGCAGTTTTGACAGCGCTTCAGTGCAATTGTGGAGGGTTTAAGAAGCAGAGAGCCACTATTGATCGCATTTTTTGATCCCTTTCCGCATTCCCCTTCCCCTCCTGCCCCGCGCCGACCCGCCGCTTGCTAAATGCATCCTAACCGTGCACTTCCTAACGCCTGCATTTTTACATGCGAAAATTCTCTAGACGTAAGGACGCGTTTTGGTCGGTGCCTCGCGGATATTCAGCTGCAGGCGGGTCACTCTAGATAACCATAGCTCTATTAAATATCGTGAATTTACATACGTAATTATAATCTAAATTCACAATCTAATTTAAATTTACATTACAATCATAGTAAACACGGTCGAATTCTCGAAAATTAAAAGCATTCTGTACTTATTTGTAAAATTACAATCAATACTAATAAAATTACATTACTAGAAAGGGATTTATATGTAATTCTTTGTAAAATATGAACGAATATAAAAATTACATACCAATATAATCTAAAACATAATGTAATTTTTACAGAAACAACTTTATTTAGTGTTTTACTATCGAATATTCTGCCGTCGGTGTTTTGTATGTTTGTGTAGATTAGTGCGAAACAGTTATTAAACAGTGTTAAATGTGGTGGTAAATGAAAATTTGTGGTATATGTTTTACAGTTTTCAGCAATAATAGTAAGTGTAAATTATACATTATAAATTTACATTTATTGAAAACTATCTATATTTCACCCAGTTATTTATAATAAGCTGCGTATAGTTCGTGAAAATGTAGTGCAATGTGTCTGTAGTTAAATGTACTTAACTGTAAAATTACAATCAATACCAATAAAATTACATTACTAGAAAATAATTTAAATGTAAAATATGAACGAATATAAAAAATTACGTACGTGGTGTCAAATTCGAATAAACAATATAATTTAAAAACATAATGTAATTTTTACGAGAATAATTTCATTTAGTGTTTTACTATCGAATATTTTGCCGACGGTGTTTTGCATGTTTGTGTAGATTAGTGCGAAACAGTTAGTAAACAGTGTTAAATGTGGTAGTCTTATATTCAATGAAAATTTGTGGCATATGTTTTACAGTTTCCAGCAACAATAATAAGTGCAAATTATACATTATAAATTTACATTTATTGGAAACTATCCATATTTTACTCAGTTATTTATAGCAAACAATGAACGGTCGCGAAAATTCAGTGCAATCTGTCTGTAGTTAAATGTGTTTATCTGTAAAATTACATTCAATACTGATAAAATTACATTATTTAAAAAGAACTCTATCTAATTCTTTTATAAACTATAAGAAAATACGTATGTGACGTGATATTAAAGTAAATAAAACGTTATTCAACACAAAGTAATTTTACAATTAAATTTTCAAGTACTGTAGAATATTTTGCGATTGATGTTTTGTAATTTGTTATAAGCAGGGAATAGTTATGTTGTAAGACAATTTGTGATATCTACATAAATTTTACAATTTTCAGTAATAATAGTGAGTGAAAAATGTGTAAATTGTATAGTATAACACCATATAATTCGTTAAAATTCAATACAATAATGTATTTGCAGTTCTTATTTGTAAAATTACAACCAATTCTGATAAAATTACATTATTTAAATTAAATTTCCGAGAACTAATTTCTTTATAAAAACAAATTAAATACATGGCATGATAGCCATATGAAAGCTGGAAGTCTAAACGTAATGTAATTTTACCCTAACAACATCATTTACTATTTTACTGTCTAATATTCAGCTGTTTTAATGTATGTATTTTGTAATGTGGTAAAGAAAATTTGTAAAAGTTACATAAATTTTACAGTTTTCAGCAACAATAGTAATTGAGAAATATTTATAAATTTACATATCGAAAATGATCTAAATTTTCAATCTGTTATTCATAAAAACATAATATAATGTAATACTGTACCTATAATTAAATATTCTTGTCTGTAAAGTTACAATCAATATTAGTTTAATTACATTGTTTAGAAAGGATTTCCATGCGCTTAATTATTTTATAAAACATTACAAACTACATATATAGCATGATACTTAAATGAATAACGGAAATCAAAGTATAATTTAATTTTAAAATAATAATTTCATTTAGTACTTTACTACCGAATATTTTATCTTCGCTGTTTTATATAGTCGCTATATAAGAGCGTTAAATGTAATAAGATGTTACGTTGTAAGAAAACTTGTGAGATCTATAAAAGTTTTACAGTTTTCAGGGATATTAATCGATCATAGTGAGAAGTATGTAAATTATACTTTATAGATTTATATTTATTCATAAAAATTCAATCCAATAATGTATTTGCAATTAAATGTACTTATTTGTAAAATTACAATCGATACTTATAAAATTATATTATTTAAAATATACCTCCATGAATTTAATTTTTATATAAAATATGTAAATGTCGATAATGTAATTTGAAACATAATGTAATTTTACAGCACAACTTCATTTAGTATGTAAAAAATTAATGTAAATTTATACAACTGTAATTATTAATCTATGTATTTTTATGTTTGGAGATTTTTAGGAAAATTTAGACTTATTGAGAATTTTGAGAAATAAAATTTCGGTAATTTTTCAAAATTTACATATAGTTTATTAACGTTAAAATTAGTAAAATTACATTTAAATTAAATAGCGTGGTAAAGCTAATGGCACTTAATTTCAAGAAGAATGTACTGTAATATAGAAATTACATTTGGGTTATTTTTCAGGCACTTAGATAGACACAATTCATGCCATACCAGGCAATAACTTTTCAATGCTATAAATACGTCTCCAGCTATGCCATTAGCTGTTTACTTATTATCGAATTATTACTATCGGCACAAGGTTAAAGCGAAAAACATTACTTTTTATAATTATCAATTTAAATAAAATGACTTTTCTGCAAGAAATTGAACCAATTACAAAGTAATACCGGTCTGTTTCGCAACGAGTCGGCTGAACGCTGTATTATATTAAATCATTGCAATTTAGCCGGGAAGAACTTGAACTTTGGCACAGTGCCAGAAATCGGAATTATTGGCCATAGTTTAAGGCTGGATTGTCAATGTAAACTAGATGTGTGTAGATCGTTTGCCAACAGAAGGCCGATATGATAAAACTGTTTAGCTTGAGTTCTACTTGTATCTTTCTATGAAACATGTTTTTGCCACAGTGGCTTTTTGAGAATTATATATATATATATATATAATCAAATTCCCTTTTACCCTTAGGTGTCGGGATTACAAATAATTTCATATAATTAATTTCCTACTATTTATATACAAATTTTCTCCATTGCTTTTTGTCTCTTGCTATTAGCTTTGCTTCTTGCCATGACTTGCCTCTATTTTCTAATGCTTTTTCTGCTGCGCTGTCCCACGTTTCCCTTGGTCTTCCTCTCCTTCTTTTAGCTTGTATTTTGGCTTCCCATATCCTTTTAACTTGTCTGCTATTATTCATTCGTTGTAAGTGCCCCCACCAGCTGAGCTGTCGCTGTTCTATGAATTCTAATACCGATTGTACTCCTAAATCTTTTCTTATTTGCTCACTTCTCATTCTATCCATTTTCGTTACTCCTCTCACTCTCCTCAGATACTTCATTTCTGTTGCTTGAATTTTACTCTTATTTTGTCTCGTTAATATCCATGTCTCACACCCGTATGTTAAAATTGAGAATTATAAAAAAATACAAAATACACTCGACACACCACTTTATTTGTCAAAAAGTTCTCTTATTTAAAATTGAAAACAGAAAATACAATATAATAAGTATTTAAATACTTACTACTTGTACAGGGGAACAACAAAATACATCTATAAATATTTTTTCGAAAGCTGTCATCAAAAGTCGACATTTTCCTTAAATTTTCCGTAAGTAGGTAAGTCTTTTTATCATCTAAATGCAAAATACTTTTATGTTCTAGAACGCCAAAGTCTTTTTCGTTCTAGAACTCATTTATGATTTTATTAATTAAACAATAAACATTTTAAGTAGGTAATATAACATATCAATACAGAACAGTAACTATTATAAACAGCCAGATGTAAAACACAGTATATGCGGTATATCTTCATTTGGTCTCGACCTGAAATCACAAAACATGTCGGAGTATGAGTTTTGGAATCGGGAATTCTTATAATAATAATTGAATCGTTGTCTTCTATATCATCGATCGTTATCTTTAGTAGTTCATCTCTTCTCAAAGCTCCATAAACACCAATTATTAAAATGACCTGAAAAGTTGTCCAAAATTAGTTAAAAATCTCTCAATTTCCTCTTTCGTTAGACTTCTGGACATTTTCGGACGGTATCCAACTGATTTATATTTTAAACATGGTATCAGTTTTGGAAATTTTCTGACATTTACATTTTTTTGGCATTCAGTGTAGGTACTTTTTAACATGGAATATACTGACCATAACATAGAAAGTTTAATTTTATTACTTTTATGTTCGAAATATGCCTAATACCGTTTCGGGCCTTTTTTTAATTTTCTTCGAATTACACCACCCTTTGAATTCGTTGTAGGCAATCTCGTACTGTCTCGACCATTTTTTGTTTGTTAGGTTGTTATCGTTATGACAGTCACTGCGCCTAAACCGTCTTGATTCAAGCACGGTTTAAACGATTTCAAATATAAATTAAATTGTCTTGTATAACACAATTGTCTTATTTTATTACAGTTTTCGAAAAAATATTGTTTGAATCTTGAACGAAAAATGCTTTTGCTTTCTCGAATGGATATTTTGCCTCGCTGAGCTTGGCAAAATAACGCAGAAGTACATTTCGCGTTCTAGATGCAAAAATAACTATTGAAGGTACACTTTTTGTCACATTTTTGTATCTACCACTTTGCAGATCTATTTTTTTTTCTATAGAATTATTTCGGGATCATATATCTAAAGCAGTTTAATTTTAAATTTTTAATGCCACTACCCACAATTCAATAATACAATCTGTGTAAAATTAAATTTAGGTGTCTTCTAAACAGCAAAACAACTTTCAGCTAGTCAAATCAATTTCAAGTCTAATTTTCTAGTTTTGGCCCAGACAGAGAAGGGCTAAGTGCTCCCCCTTTTTTGTTTTAATTTTATTTATTCTTCCCTTAGTGCAGATCCATACTTTGAGCGGCTTAATCTATTTTCTTCAACATTTGTTGTCTGTAATTGCATTTTGTTCGATCTGACTTATTTATGATCCTATTTTCTTTGTGTACAAGTTTGCATAATCAGCTAAGAAATTAGTTAAGTACAGGGTGATTCAGTTATGTCATTAATTTTAAACACGTACAAAGCTTTGGAACATTGAAGCGAAACGGCTGGTTTCACCAGTCGTCTTGTACTGTCATATTCAACAGCTAGGTATCGTACCACTCTGAAAAGCAATAAGTCACACAATAAGGTATACCTATGTACTACAAATTGAATAATTACTAAACAGTCATTTTCCATTATAAAACATAGTGAAACCGTGCAACTAAATTGCAATAACCTAACATTCGAAAACAGTTATTATCCTTATACCTTTGTTTTTATTAACAGATAAATAATACTTGCAAATATTTAAAATGTAAAAAAATATCTTATTCATTCACGTGTTTAGGCAAAAGAGTCTGATTTTGTCGTTCACTATTAAAAACACAGTAAAAGCTACGGTAGGTCAAGATTCACTCTCGATAAACCTTTGTAGGTCTGCGGTCAGGAACGGTCCGAAAGGGTGTTGAAATATTAATTTGAAAATATTTTTGATCAGTGTAAATATGCATTGCAAATTTGTTTTTAATCTAACTTCCCTTAAAATTAATTACTGAATCACCCTGTATAAGTGAAGATTGAAATAATAATATATTTTTTTAAATAATGTACGAAAATTAACAATAGAAATAAATTTACAAATTTATAAAAGATTTTTTAATTACCTGTTTTCTGGATGTTTTATGTAAAATAACACACTAGATCATTATTTATTTTAACGCCACATGGGTTAATGTAAAATTACATTTGCATAAGGAAATTTTACATTATTAGATTACTGTATATAATATTGAATTAACCGATGTGGCATTAAAATAAAGAATGATTTACACTAAAGGGTAAATAAGGTAGTTTTTTTATTTTTTTATATAATATGATAGAGATTTTTTCCTGAATTCTACAAAAGTACATATTATTTCAGTGCAGGTAATACTGAGCTTTTTTGAGGGATGAAATTGTATAAAATGTATATACTAAAACAAAGCATACAGGCTGTTACAAATTCGCTTCTCACTACAGGAATCTCGGAAACGGGAAAGGTTGAAAATGAAGATTAGCGTAATATTATCGGAATTTATTATATCTCTAACCGCAACTGTGAAAGAGCATGTCAGATGTATTTGTATGAATATCCTGAAAAAAATAGATCGGAATTTGTTTGAATTTTGAGCACTCGAGAAGCCTAGAAATAACTATGGGCATGGGATTAAAACTCTAATGTTATTTGATTTTAATGCGTGGTGGTAATAGTTTAAATAATGAGATGGATTTCGCAGTGGACTTACAGTGTACGATAATTCAATAAAGAAATCTAAATAAAAAATTTAGATAAATTTGGAACGAATATACTGAAGATGAATTTTTCGAGACAAAACGTCTGAATCTGGTTCTGGCTGAGGCAGTACAGTATTGGGGATCATGAGGGCTTTCAAAAAATATAACAAAATTTCCAGGGTCATATTTAAAAAAATGAAGTTGATGATGGTCCTGGAGAGATGAAACGTTACATATAAAAATTGCTTATGTCACTCGATAGAGGGCAACAAGTGGCCATGAGAAAGTGTCCTTCTTTTTTCAATATCACCTCAAACAAAGCTGAATCAGACAAAAACGGATTTCCAAAATTTCATTTTTTTCAAATATTTAGAAAACTACTCATATTAGCCTTGATTTTTTAGAGGCATAATGTTGGTTCCTTGATTACACAACTTTGCCCCCATTTAAGCTAGTTTGTATCTCTTACCATTTTCGAGATCCCTGTAGTGACAAGCGAATTTGTAACAGCCTGTATATATTGAGTTTCGTACAATCCACGTATACAATTTTTGCCGCATGTGCACTTTAATTGCATAAAAAATATGCTTTTAACATATTTCCTATTCATGTCCTTCATATTTCACTTGAGTATACTTAGAGTTCACTAAAAATGTTAATTAAATACACTTAAAAGTACTCAAGGGAAACAGTCCGCTCGCGAAAGTAACAAATCGACACCAATCCGTCAACATTCTATTACTTGTCTGCCTGAAAAACAATGATCCTAGAGTTCGGGGATAAGCGGCTCTTAACAGAGCCGGATTCTGTTTACTAATATAAATATGGACACATTTACACAAAACATGTCAGTACAATACTGTTAACATTAAACAGTAGAATTAAATAAATACCTAAAACATTTAACCTACAAAGTTTTAAATAAACTTTCAGTATTATATTGACTAACTTGAAATCACTTTTTTTTGTTGGAGAAATTGCAACTCCTAAAAAAGAGGAACAATTTTTGAAAAATCTGCTAATAACTTTTTATTCAAATTCCCCGGAGTAAAATTTTGAATTATACATAAAGACAAAGAATATATAAATATTATTCAAAATAATTAAACAGTTTTCTTAAAATGGTAATACAATGAAACACTTGGCACAATGGGTTTAAATTAACAAAGTCATTAACACTTAAAAATATATATAAGTATGCAATTTTTGCAGATAATCACAATAACTCTTCACCAAAACCAAAATAACTATTTTGAAAAGGAGTTACAAAATGCATTTTCACACTCTCCAAAATTATATACAGCTTGAATCAATATTAAGCCTTTATAATTACAAAGAATAATTAAGTAAACGATGTTTAAAACAGTTGATGTTTCACATACTCTTCAATAACGTTAAATGGAAAATTACATAATTTTCTCAAAGTCATATTATTTACTTACCACTGTATTTATTTATACTAACATTATATAGTTAAAGTACTATGTTGCAGTACTACGTCACAAATTGATCTAAACATGTGGTCTGCTAGACCCCTAACAGAGTTCTTTATGTACACATGGTACTACTACACTGACTGATCATGTGGTTAATCTGATTCGTTGTACCAAACCAGGTTAGTGTAAAATCACATTTCTATTCGTATATTTACATTAAATATGTACAGGATGTCCCGAAATTCATGCAACAACATTTGGTCATAGTTTCTTAAGACAAATTTAGGGGACCCGTATATTTTCTTTTCGTCATCTGGCCCCCTCTTTCGCAGTTACAGCCCCCTGAAATTTGCTCCTAAGAAGTCTTTTTTATATCTCAAAATCATGTACGAGAATGACTAAATTTGGTACACAGGGGTTTTATAACATGTGGAATCTCACAGTGCTACGCTTTTTGGCGAGAAACCCCCTTAAGACACTTTTTCGTGGGTCTCCTTGTCTTTCGAACCAGAAAAATTTTGGTAGCAAATTTGATTTTTTTTTAATTACCAGTTAGCTAGAAAGCCATTGAATTTAGAAATTTTTTTGTCTCTTGATATTTGTTTCGTAAATCGTAATGTTTTTGAGGAAAATGGCGAATCACGATATGCATTCGATCACATTTTGACATTTTTCTCGAAAACATTGCGTTTTACGAAAAAAGTTTAAAGCGACAAAAAGTTTCTAAATTTAATGGCTTTCTAGTGGACTGATAATTTTTAAGAAATTTAAATATGCGACCAAATTTTTTTGGCTCCAAAGACAAGGGGGCCCACGAATAATTGTCTTAAGGGGGTTCCCCGCCAAAAAACGTAGCACCATCAGATTCCACATGTCATAAAACCCATGTGTACCAAATTTAGTGACTCTCGTACAACAGGGTTCTGAGATATAAAAAAAAATTATTCTTAAGGGCGGACTTCAGGTGGCTGTAACTCCGAAAGAGGGGGCCACTTGGCAAAAATAAAAAATACAGGTCCCCTAAATTTGTCTTAAGAATCTGTGACAAAATTTTGTTGCATGAATTTCGGGACACCCTGTATAGTAAAAACACGTAAAAGAAAACATTAATACAAAGTAAAAATTAAGAATACACACTAAAAAAGTTATATATACTTAAATGCGTATTTAATTTCATTTAATCCATTAACATTTTTGTGTATAAAAACACAATTTCCACAATTTTTATCAGTGCATAATTTTGCAATTATACGAGCAAAAATTGTTAAATAATTTTTATATTGTACCTATAACCGCAAAGTAATATTACAATAAAGATGTAAAAGTGCACCGCATAATAGTTTTACAATTAAACTTTACACCTTATTTGCAAAATAATAATCGATAAGAGAATAAAATAAATTAACATCTATGTATTTCTGTTAAAATTCCTTTTTTCAGTGTATATATTTTTCTCACAGGTAAACTTAACTGGAACTGTAAGGCTTTAACAATTATTTGAATCAATTTTCTTACTCACAAGAGGTAAATAATGTAACTTTGAAGCTCTAAAATGTGGAGTTTAGCCAAAAAGGACGAAATATTGGCGCATTCACCATTTATTAGAAAAAATACATTTTTACAGATTACATATTTCTCCATTTCGGCCTTACAAAGCAACGAATTACGACCGCGAAGGCAAATCTAACACCTACGTGGAAACTGTGATTGGCATATAGCAGTTACTCAATCCAGTCGACATTTTTTCGCAGTGTGTAAATTTCGCGCCGTCGAGAACAACGCGTCAAGCGCTATGAAAAATACACCGCCGTTGCGTATGTAGAACAAAGCGGATTAAACGAATTAAACTGAAAGGTGAACCTGTAGTTATAAATGCAAATAGCGCCGGTAATATGAATAAATGCGATCCGAAGTCGACGTTCTGCTGCCCCCCGTATAAGCGGCCGGGCGGAGAGGCGAACAGAGTGAGCGGACGTATTTAAAAAGAGACCAAATCAAGTTTAAACTAGGAAAATTTCGAATTATACGACAAAGACGAAATATTCGCCTGCCGTAAAAGGAACAAAATAGTCCGAATCGCGGGCAAGAAAAAGACGCAACTGCTGAAACCTTCTGCGGGTCATCAGACAAGGACTAGTTAAACAAAGACAGTCGATATTTTAACCTATGAAATTAATACGATAGAAAAGAATACAAATAGACACGGAACAGAGATCACGGCTTACGCGAGAGAGACGAAGCGGACCCCGTAGTATTTTAAAAGACGCACCGAGGCATATGCGCTCCGCTAACGCAAGACGAAGAGGCTAGATAATAGGGATGCACACCGATCTAGTGGCCGAGGGAAGGGAAAATGCAAGTGCATGCAAGTGCCGTGTGGCGTCGCACTTGTTGCGTCACAATATGACGTTACTACAGTAGTGATACAGACCACCATTCATGCAACACATTACTGCAAAATTTTGAAACAATCGAAACGCGCCAACTCCACTCAAACATGTAACTCGATGCTCCGCAAAGTAAGCCGGCTCGCAATTGTTCCGCACGCTTCTCGCCGCCCGCTCTGCTCAGGACGTACTAATTTGGGTTATTTTTTTTGCAGATCCACGGGAGAATGGCGAAAAAACACCGACCTTACCTGCCGCTGAGATGAGGAGTCCCGCAAGAGACAGTTTTGTTTTTGTTTGTTCAGTGCTTTAAACTCTGCGCGAAACTTTTATTTAAATTGCAGTGACGGTTTCCGTTGCCCGTTCAAAAAAAAAAAACTCTCACCCCGGACTCGAATATAAAATAATTCCGTGCAAGCGTGAATTTATATCTGGTAAAATTTTGGTGTAATGAATGATTTGAAGCGATGGGTAATAGGAATTTTATAGCAATCAGTGTGACAAACTTGCCGCCCGAAAAAAATGGCGGAGTGTTCGTATGCGCGGTGTGTTCAACAGAGGAGAAACATTAGAAGAGAGCTGCAAAGATGGACAAAAAACATGGTTCATATTGTGGGTGAGTAGCTGAATTTTTACGAAAATACACCCCGATCGATATCGGCAGCGCCGCAGCCGCGACAACCTCCCGAAATGCCGAGCGCTTCCTTGTGTACTCTCTAACCTGTTGACTATGGAAATGTACCCCGATCGGCCGATTCCCCTAGACGTGCGGATGATTGTTTATAAAAAGCCGGCAGGCCGCCGGGATTCGAATTTGGAAAAACATGCGCGTCGCCCGTCTTCTTCGGCCCGCTTTCCTGCGTTTAATGATTTTTAAGATGCACTTTTTTGTTATGCGTCGTGGTGCATTTTTCTGGAACGGCGCCGAATTATTACTCTACTTTTATTTTTCGGGGAAAATTCGCCATTTCCTTCATTAAATTACTTCTGCTCCAGGAAGTATTGATCGAAAATATCTTCGATAACCGGTCTTCTTCGTTTTTATTGCGCCCGTTTCGAATATAAATTGCATTTGTCGGCGATTATTTCAAGGCTGCACAATTATTTTTAGATGCTCATCACTTTTTTTTACTGCGAGTCGTCCGTTTCGCTAATTGACTTACAAAAGTTTTAAATGGAATTTTGTTACTTCTCCACCGCCGCCAATAAAACAAAAAATCGACAGTAAACTATCTGAATAGAAATTTTATGTGGTACTTTAATTTACTTGATGAAAAAATTATCTAAACACTTTCTCTTAAATTCACAGCTATTAAACGGTAAAAGTGCGAAGACATTATTTTTAAAGACATTGAAGTTAAATAAATAAATAGGTAATTAGATTCTCTGTATAATCGACTTAAATATTAAAAATTAAGAAGTGGCTACAGATGTCATTCAAATAATCAAATACGTCCGCAAATCCATTTATTTAAATTAAAATAAATTTATTAAAATACACTACTGGAAAAAATTAAAGGAACTCCGTGAAAAATTGTCGTATCGAGATAAACAAAACGTTTTGAAGCTTAAAGTCTCCAGTTTCAAGTGAAATTTAAATTATATCTAACCCAAAATTGTAGGAAAAGCCGACAAAAATTCTTCTTTTTCATTTTGATAATGTTTAGGATCAATAAACGTGTTGCTTTAATTCTTTCGAAAACTTTGGTCACTTGGAACAGAAAAACAGTTGGATGGATCAACTTGTCAATTTACAGGGTTATTATGGATACATTGAGCGGCAAATATTTCTGTCAACATTAGTCTATTCATCAATATTTCTAAATTGCCGGTAAATTTTCCAAAAAACTGTAAAAAGTAATTTTTTGCACTTTTTTCAAATTGTTGTCAAAGATCGAAAAAATTTTTTTCTTCAAAAACCGTGACAGGTCCTTGTAGAAAATTGATTCAAGTTTTCAAAACCGCCCCTGGATTTGCTGTGCAATAATCTCTTGCAGAGCTATCGATGATTAAAGACGAAAGTGTAATTTTTCATTGAACTATCGTTATCTCGGCAATCAAAAATATTTTTCTTCGAAAACCATGACAGGTCCTTGTAGAGAATTGATTCAAGTTTTCAAAACCGCCCCTGGATTTGCTGTGCAATAATTTCTTGCAGAGATATCGATGATTACAGACGAATGTGTAATTTTTCATTAAAGCATCGTTATCTCGGCAACCAATAGTGGCACGGAGACTTTTCAAAAATCAAATTGAAGCTGAATAAATAAGCTAACTGACCTTTGTATTGATTGAATTTGAAAAAATTCTATAGACAGTGCTAGAAAAAAATTTTGGAAAATTTTTTCTCGAGGTATTTCTTTTGATTTCTCGATAACCGTAGTTCAAAAAAACGATTTGCGTAAAGATCTTGAAACTAGAGACTTAAAGCTTTAAAACGTTTATTTGTTCATGTCGATACGACCAATTTTCACAGAGATAGAGCCATTCCAAAATCACTGAAAAATTAATGAAAAATTTTTATTCCTTTAATTTTTTCCAGTAGTGTATATTAAATAAATTAAATGCAGACACTATTTCTAATCAACCTGTGGGTTATACCAAAAATTAAGGATTAGTTACACATATTTCAATCAAAAAAGACCTTTCAACTATAATACGAATAATTACTTTAGAATTTTCAAGAATTTGCTGCAAAAATTTGTTTTTTAATAAATGAATTCGTAAATAAACACATACATTACACCTGATCTAGCTATTTTTGTATATTCATAAGAAGTAAAATTACTTACCTACTAAAGTATTATCACATTGAAGATGCAATTTTAATATAAAATTACGAAAATTTGCATTCTACTTGGATGGGCCAAAACGGTTCACTGTAAATTTACACAAGAACATAAATAGATAAACAGTTTAGGAATAATATGTAATAATAATAAACAGGACACTAAATGAAGTGAATAATAATAGGAAAAATATATTCTAATGCTTAATTTTGCACAACCTATCATGTGGGTACATTTTATTTACATGCATGTGTGAAATCCATTGCAAATTTGTAAAATATAGAAAGTAGTATTTTTCTCAGTGCAATTATACTTCAAAAGTTCTCATTTAATTTCGAAGCGCGTTGAAGTGTATATTTCTCCCCCATTCCATGAACAGCTTTTGCAACAATTTTGAATAATTTTAATGTAATAATACCTACTGCTGAATACACAAATTGTTCTATTACGTTCAATGAACAAATAACGAAAAGTGAAATATCTGGTTCATTTAAGTACAAACATCGAACGTGTTATTTTGATTCTTTTCAAACAAAAACTTCGATTTTAGATCATAAAATCCAAAAATAGTACAAAAGTACAAAAGAAAAAGGTAAATTGTGTAAACGTGCAAATCAGTCGACATTAATTCAGAAAACAAATGAATATGAAAACAACCTAGGCAATTGAAACTAATTAAAATATACTAGGAGCCATTACATTTTTAAATTTGTATCTACGAAGCATTTTAAGATGTGTAAAAGAATATCTGTTATTAGATTTACTTACTACAAAATAAATTACTAACGCAGTTTCTTAAAAATCGTAGTAGGCTCTGAAATAGTTGAAGGTGAAGAAGTATATTTGAACTTCATTTGTTTTTTACTTATTATGTTGCATCTATAAGTCAGGGCACAATATATAAGTAAAAATGTGTACACTCATAAACAGTTTACTTAAAATTACATACTAGAATATTGGTTATTTCGACGTCACATATTTGTAAGTGTTCACGTCAAATTAGCTAGTATATAAATAAATATACAAATAATATTACCTACTAATAAGCATACAAAACAGTTCATTGTAATGTCACACGTTTATGTACTGATAAAAGATTATACGAATACATTTTAAAATGAAATAGTACTACGTACTACAATACCCGGTAGAAAGTAGATATATCTAATTAGAAATATCTCGTAAGTGTAGTAATGTTACGCTCAACAATGTGTGCTTATATTTTATTTGTATTATTTTTTTTTGTTTTAAAAAACCACTGCAACTGTGTAAAATTATTTCCATCAGTGTACTAAGCTTCAAAGGTCTTAATTTAATTGAAAGCGCATTGAACTACATATTTTCTCTGAATCCATGGCATTGATACAGTTTGCGGGCCAAAACTGGTTAAACATTTACTATTTTTGAAACAATAGATTCGGTTTTGATGTAGAAGCCGAAAATTTGATGTCCCAATTAACAACGCTTCAAAAAAGTCTGATATTCTTCATTTAAACCATCTATTTCTTAGGCTGATGGAAAGTATGTTAAAAATCAAGTTGTTGTGGCGCCGACTTTAAACATTAAAGTACCTACTATAAGACTGTAGAGTTGTTTTTAACGCTCATCATTGTCACTATTTCGCAAATTACATTAACATTCCGTCACTGAAAGTTTTAAAAGGAATTCGCTGGTTTCGTCTAATTCTTTGGCTGGCAATTTAAACATTCCTTCCGATGGAAAACAGCGGTATTTTAGACTTCTACCTTTTCTAATGACAACCAAGAGTTGCATTAGAAAAAATCTTATTCAAATGTTACCTGGTATTAGTAATTAATTAATATTTTTTTTAATTAATTTGAGGAACTTTAATGCACTTGCATTACATATCAAACTCAATACTATATTATAAAAAAATTGATTTACTTTGTTACTTTTATAGCCAGTTTTAGAGTTACGTATCAATTATTTGTATATACATACATCCACATTTTCTTGAAATTTAATCTTATGCAGTGAACTGATTTTATCTGAATTTTATTTCGTAATTAAATATTTCAAAATTATCTGTCCTATTCACCCTTTCTTATGTCTTTTCTTAAATTTGACAGTACACTCATAAAAGTATGGTTTTTTACTATTAGATTTACCTCATATGTATATGTATATGTACATTTACAATGGCACTTTCACACACAAAAAAAAATTAAGACATAATATTTACCATTTCACATTTTTAAATATCTATATTTATTTCTTAAATTGTATTTGTTATCTTGTACGCTGTACAATTATTTTAAAATGTACTAATTTACAAATTTACAATGAATTGTTTTGCTTTTTACGTGAAAATTTAAAAATGGAAAATTACATGGTTAATGTAATTTTACATTTGTAGCTAATATATGAACATAAGTGACATTAAAATGGCCGATAATCTATTCTGTTTTTCTACATAATATTTCGATGAGCGTGAATGACACTTCTAAGTGTTTTCACGTAGTCTTATATTAAAATCAATGAACGATACTTATAATATTCCCAACAAAGAAAATGTACATTTTTCATAAACCTTGTTTTTCATATTCATATTTTCTACATCAAATCTCTTTTACTTCAGGGAATATTGATCGGATATCTCCTCAATAACAAGTCATCGGGTTTTTGCGGTCCTTGGTGAAATATAAATCCATTTTCAGCAGTTATTGCCAGTCGGGAAATTGTATTTGAGCTCGCAATGTTTACAGAATAATCAATTTATATCGAAAATATCTGCTCCGTGAAAATAAGAAAGGATTAAATTATTTCGTCAAATTGCTTATTGAAATACATGCCGCCATAGAAACAAGTAATAAATTGGTGTCTAGGTAAAATTTAAAACATAGATATTATACTAAATGTACAGTGTCTTTATTTTGAATAAGAACTTATGCAGACTTCTCTGATATTTCGTTGGAAGTAAAAACGCTTCCTTTTCTTTTTTTTTTGGTTTTGCCACCCGGGAAAAAGCAGTCGTGTTAGATATTTGTTCTCATAAAACAATTACGGTTCAAGCTTTTCTTCTCAATCGACTGTAACATTGTTTTGAACATTAGATAAACGTTCAGCCAGAGATTAGATATCTAAACTGTTATTTAAAACTGTTTTGCTCATTAGTAAAAGTTGAGAAGCTGTCTAGTTGTTTTCAAGTGACATTTTGTATTAAATATTACACATATAGGCAAATATCTGTAATAAAAGTCAATTTACATTTTTGTTATCTTCAACAACGCTGGTTCTATTGAATATAAATGCATATATTTGCCATTATTCCAAGGCTATAATTATTTTTAGAAGCTCATTACTTTTTTAGGAGTCCATCCATTTAAGCCTTGCTTCATAAAATAATAGATCCATACTGTCGTCGAGTGAGATCTACAAATGGGATATTGTTAAAGAGAGTTATTTTTATAGAGGAAATAATAAAATAGTGGATTGTCCTGTCCTGCACAACATCTCCATATTTTTTATATTTCTGCAATTATTTCATAATAGAAACATTGACATTAATATCATAATCAGTGGTAGAGTGACGGGGAGGGGGGGGGGAAGAGGGAAGATACCTGCAATCCACAGTTATGACTTAATACTTTTAATATATGTATAGAAACAAAGGACTGCATAGTTTTAGTTTTTAAACCATTTCAAAAATCGGATCTGGACATACTAGACTAAAATTTGACGATAGCTTTGAACAATATTGACGGTTTGAGAGTAGAAAATTAAATTACTTTGAAATTTCTTAATAATTTTGGTAAGTTTTTGCAGTATCCACTTAAAAATTGTCACACTTTTATGATTTTTGACATAACAAATAATAATTTCCGACTAATTTTAGCGCTGGTCAGAGGGGGCATAATTCTTGATTTGTCTTGACTGAAATTGTCCACCATTTCTTTCTATGCAACTTCATTTTTCTCGAAAATGGTACATGCTACCGAATTTCGACAAATATACCTTTTTCTGTAGTATCCTTTAGAGTTTTCAGAACCGTTTAGAAATATAATAAATTTTGACTTTTAACATATTTTTTCTTCAATTGTACCCCTTCAATTACCTGTATCGGCGGCACTGCTTTTCAAAAAGCAACCGTTTCCACATTATTCTTAACGCACAGTTTATTCGTGTACAAATTTTGACATTTTTATCTTTAGCCGATTTAAACATAATAATTAAGGAAAACCATTTGGAAAGTAACAACTTCAACACACTGTACCTTGAAAACAGGGAGTCTAAGAAAAAAACTTTACAGGAACTACCCCTATTATTTTCCCATGATAGATACAATAATACTTATAGATATAGATTTTATTGACAAATAAATTAGGAGTTCGAAAAATTAGTTTTTAGGCTGATTTATTTTAAACCGAATGCAAAATCGCAAAAATCGAAGCAAAAATAGTGACCCTACGAAACACTATGATGTTCTTATAAGCACCGAATATTACAGGGTGATTTCATGAAATTTTATTCTTTGTTCTGTAGGTATTATCCTGCGTCAGAAATGTCAAATTATGTCAAATATATTAAAATGTATTTTTAAATTTCGTTTTACCTAATTTTTAAATTTTATTTCTTGTTAGTTGAAGGTTTTAATATGAATAATAGTAAGCTCGATTTTTGTGGAATAATTCTTCATATGGCTACAAGTTCAGGGAATAGGGACATTCTAGTATAACCCCCCGAATTTCATGCAAATGTTGTTCCGCCACTGAAAATACTAGGAATTTTTTTAAAATGCAGTAGTCTAATAGAAAATGAGAACCCTAAATATAAATTACAAAGGTTAGAAACCTAATTTGTTTACATATTACTTATTTGGTTCAAAAAATGTATTTTTCAATCTACATGTTCTGAATTGGAAGCGAAATTTCTCTTTGTCTTCGCAATTGGGCGTATTTTCAAATCTTCCAATATTAAATTTACCGTGCCATGGTGATTGTGGTATTTAAAATTCACGCAATCCAAGCAAGACTGTTTCTGACAAATATTAATAAACAAGTTGCGTAACACTGATTTACGAAAAACATACTTAGAAACAATATTACATAAATATATTAACAACGCCATCTGCACCCAGATACTTGTTAATTAAGGAATTATGTATAAGTTAACTGGATGGTATAGGATTGTTTAATATACCGAGAAAAATATTTGTTGTGTGCAGTTCCAACAACATAAAACCAAAGAATTAGATACAATTGGCTGAATTAATTCCTTGAACAAAAAAAATTACCTACAAGTTATTGCGAAATATTTTTTTCGTATAGACAGTTGCAAGAAATTAATTTTCATTATTAGTCTCACAATAACAAATTTTCAAAAAACCTAACCTCACTTAACATTACCTAACCTCATTTAATTTTGTATAAAGTCTACAACTTTTATTTTCCCCCACATTATGAGGGTGTGTCTAGACTTTTAATAAATTTACCAATTATTATTATTATTATACAAAACAAAGACATATCTAAGATTTCGTCACTGATTTCATTGTCTTTTTATATCAGATAATTTTGATATTACAATACGAGATACCGTCTTAATTGCTCGGAAAAAAGTCGAGAAAAAACATTAATAATCTTCCGAGAGGCAGAATAATATATTTTGTTAGTCGCTAAAAGAATATTAGGAAGATACGTGGGCAATACTAATTATTTTCAGTGCAGGGGAAAGATGTAGCTACATTCTTTGCTTATCTTTTTTTTTTCATAACAAAATATGATCACCATAACAAAATATTAACGTTTTTTTTTTCATTAATGCAAGGGACAATGCGGATATATTTTTTGAATATTTTTCGTGATAGTAATACATAAATTATACTCTAAAAAGACTGAAATGATGACAAGATATCTTGATTTATAGGTGTTTGTAATAAAATAAATATAAAAAAACAAAGTTCTGATATTACGTTAATGGTTTGTACATTTATTAATCGAAATATCCTGAAGTATTTTCACACAGAGAGAACGGTTTGTTTGAATTTGAAGTTTTTGCAAATTTGAAGATATAATTTTTCGAAAACTGCCATAAAATGGTGAAAATTTAATCCTGTTTCCTGTATCAAAAAGACACTTAGTTAACTGGAACAAAAAAGACAACGAGACTCTTCTGTACTTGAACAAAGCAGATTATTTCTAGTACAGGCGGTAGAGCTGTAAAAGTAGGCCTTGGCGTTTGTGTTTTAAGTCATTTATTTTTTGTTGTACAGAAAAATCCCAAATAGTATAATAAGAATCCGAGTTTGCCTATTCCAAAAAAACCATTGCTAAATTCAGGGGGACAACAAACATACAAAAAGAACGAAAAATTACCCGTTTTTCGACATATTTTTCCGTTACATTGAAAGTAAGCCCTAAATAAAAAAGTAATTTTTTATGTTTTGTTTATTTGAGGATTTTCTGTAAAGCTACAACAACTGCGAATCAAAAAAGTTTAATTTTGCATTAACACTGGGCGAAAAATTATAGAAAATCATATGTATATTTAGAGCAATTTTTAAAATAAGTAAATGTTTATAGATATTGATGAAACTTTGTGAACAAATAGTGAAACATATGTCAATTTTACCCTTTATCGATCTCGTGGTTTTCGATTGACAGGATTCTTAATTAAGAAAATTTCAAAAAGTATATCACGTACCTTGTGTTTAAATTAAGGTTTAGAATCACACACAATTTTTTAGAGATACTTGTTGTCATAATAAACAATGATCAATACTAAAAATACCAATTTTTACATATTTATAGCCATTCAGACTTTTTGGCATAGAAAATTCCCTGGGCAATAAATAATTGTTCATGGAGTAAAATATAGAAAAATTTAAAAAAGTTCTAAATAGTTATTGTGTTAAGTGTAAAAATAGGTATTTTTAGTATTGATCATTGTTTATTATGACAAGTATCTCTAAAAAATTGTGTGCCATTTCTAAACCTTAATTTAAACCCACGGTACGCGATAAACTTTTTGAATTTTTTTTTAATTAACAATCCTGTCAATCGAAAACCACGCCATCAATCGTTGGGGGTAGAATTGACATAATTAGTATAATTTAATGTTTTACTATTTGTTTACAAAGTTAAATCAATATTTATAAATATTTACTTATTTTAAAGATTGCTCCAAATATACAAATGATTTTCTACTATTCTGCGCCCATTGTTAATGTAAAATTTAACTTTTTGATTCGCAATTGTAATTGTTGTTGTACAAAAAATCGTCAAATAAACAAAAAATAAAGAATGACTATTTTTGATTTAGGGCTTACTTTCAATGTTACAGGGAAAAATATGTCGAAAACGGGTAATTTTTCGTTCTTTTGGTATGTTTGTTGTTCCCCTAAATTTACACTGAAAGAAATGCGTTTTATTCTTTATTAGAATTCTATATACCATTATAAGACCATTGTATACTATATGTGACAGTTAAACAGGTGAATATTGGATATAAAACGCGTATTGCTAGCACAGTTGTATAGTGACTATAAACCTTATTCTTTATTAAATTATTGTATAACTAGTATACAACGTTTTTTATACCCTTTACGAAATAATAGCAATAACTGTTATTAAAGTGTTCCATATCGTTATTAGAACATCTAGTACTGGTTATAAGTTTTATAATAATAAATGTATTAAACTGTT
>NW_019417117.1:1698709-1714317 GCF_000390285.2 Anoplophora glabripennis
TCCCTACTATACAAAACTGGAATATAGTCTATAACACCTAATAATGTATAAGTAATTCATTATAACCTTTATTTTATAGATGCATAAGGTGTATTAAGCACCTTCCAGTTAAACTGATTGAATAATGAGTATGGAGATGATTGCTTTTTTTAAATAAAAGTTGTATATTGGTTATAAAAGTTTTAATATGCGCTATACACATTATCCTAGATACAGTTTAATAAGCCCATTTCGTTCAGTGTAGCATTGGTTTTCTGGAATAGGCAAACTCGGATTCTTATTCTACATAATATTTGGGATTTTTCTGTATAATAGATGACAAATACAAACAAACGAAACAAACGCTTCGAATGCTTTAACGCCTGGACTATTTAGACAAATCGAAATGCATCTGAATGCCTCTGAGTAGACCTGTCTCTTTGTCAGAAATGTTAATGATAACCACATAACCTTTTTCTTCATTCTTCTTCTTGTACCGTCATATTTAGTGGTTGTCCTCTTCCACAAATCTCGCAAACGTCCAGTATTAAAATAACCTGGAAAAAACATCAAAAACTAATACGTCCTCCGTTGCCATTCCAATAAACCGCGTTGGCGGCATTAAAAGTATTGCTGCTTAATTATTTATTAATCACCTCTTATTTATTATAATGCGATCTTCGTGCTGTTACAGCAACACAACATGGGCAGATCATAGTTTATACGTTGACGGTTAGCGAGAAATATTAGAATGACACACCTCTCAGCTGACATTACCTTTGTTATTTCGTAGTTCTAGGTGTGTTTTAAGCAATTACATATAAATGATGTGTTTCCATTTTAAATCTTCGAGACCGAACTGGCGTACCGAGCGTTTTGTTTCGAATTGGAATCGGTCAGTATTTAGCAATTCAGTGTTTAAATTATGAAATTTAAATACGGCGTTAAATTGACAGTTTTACGTCCATCGGCAACAGGTGGGAGTTTTTTAAATTCTTACTCATTCGGTAAAGTATACACGTATAATAATTTGTTAAATGTACAGGGTGTTGGGGAAACTGCTTTCGTAAGGTTAACAGTCGATATTTTACGTCATTTTGACCAAAGAGTTCGTAATTCATAACTTTACCATTTTGTCAGAATTTGTTTTAAAATTGGCAACATCGCAAAACTGTGGCTCTGGCCTGTTGGATATTAGCATAGTATTGTAAACCAGCAAATTCAGATGAGCTGTATGTAACAAACAAAGACGTATTTAAACATTTTACAATTTCTCACTCACTTCATTTTTTGATCCCGCCTAATGTTATTGGCGGGATCAAAATATTATCTCCGAAATGTTAAACTTGTCTTACAAACATCTTTTTAATTCGTACTTACCGGTCAGGATAATCCATCTGATATAGTTTCCTTGCAACAGCATCTTTATCTCCTGACAAAGGTGGGCTCTAACTACGTCAACTTTTTTTTTATTCGTTTACAAGTTTTTTCATAATATGGTATAATCAAAGATAACTAATACCGCTTTTCAACAATACTTTCCACAAATAACGCAAACTATAAACTTAAATCCCAAACTTAGTGAACCTAAATCCATAAATCCAAACCAACAAAACCCTAACCTATAAAATCCAAACCCACATAAACCAGACGCATAAAATTTAAACCAATAAAATCTAAACCCACAAAACCTTAACTAACGAAACCCAAACCCATAAAGCCTAAAAAACTAAGCCTAAAAAAAGCCTGAGCCTAAAAAACCTAAGCCTAAGCCTAAACCTAAGCCTAAAACATCCTAGGCCTAAAACCTAATCCTAAAAACCTAAGCCTAAAATAGCCTAACCCATAAAGCCTAAATTATAAGATCTAAATCTATACATATAACCCAAACCTAAACCGATATAACCCAAACCAACAAAACCCAAAGCCATAAAAATGCAAAAAAATATTATCTAAACTTCAAAACCTAAACGAACAAACCCTGAACCCATAAAGCCTAAATCTATAAGACCTAAACCCATGAAATCCTAAATCCGTAAGACTTAAACTCACAAAACGTAAACCTATAAAACCTAAACCTATAAGACCTATAAAACCCGAATCCCCAAAACCCAGAGCCATAAAATTTAAACCAATAAGATCTAAACTCATAAAACCTAAATCCATAAGACTTAAGCCCACAAAACGTAAACCCATAAAACTTAAACCTATAAGATCTAAACCCATGTAACCTAAATCTATACGACCCAAACCCAAAAAATCTAAACTAATAAAATCTATGGTCTGGGTTTCGTGAATTTAGTTTAATGAATTTAGGTTTATTAGGTTAGGTTTTTAGGCTTATGGTTTCAAGAATTTGTGATTGAAGGGTTTACAATTAACTGGTTTTAAGATTTATATCTTACTTTTTTATATTCGCTCAATATTTTCCATATTTTGTGGTATCAAGTATGGGAAACATTTCTGATTGTATTTAAGATATCGCAAGTTGAGATCTTAAAATGTCGCAATTGTCGGAGTGACATAAGAAAGCGGAAATAATTACGAGTATTTAAAAAATATATATCCAAATTTGGACAACTTTTACTACCTCGCACATAACTATTTTCAGTTAAAAAATATGTTCCTGAAATATGAGTTTAGCTTTTATTTCTGTTTAAAATTTTGATCATCAATGACATAGTTTTACGGTTTAGTAATTAAAATATTCATAAACTTACTTCTTTTAAAAACGATCAAGTTTCTGCATACATGTTGCAAGGAACGTTTTTCAACACGATGCAAAGATTTTACATTTAATTTATTTTATGAAAGGTATTTGCCATAATCCCTACATAATAAGAAAGTACAATTTTATTATGTATTTGTGAGTTAACTAAAAATAATTGCCTATACTATAATTACATATTAATTAATTAACCACTACATATATTTCCTCTAATATAAATTTCAGTAAGAGGGAAAGAAAGTTATTTCCGTCCCCGAACCTTTTATTTGGAAATATTTCATTATTAGAGGTATTTAGGATTTATTTACCGTTTCAAATCACATACAATTAAAGCTTTCTATCCATTTTTCATACTCAAATAAAGGCTACTATTATTTCCAGAGCGGTTGGAAGAAGTACGATCGACTCGAATATTTCTAAAAATGGACGACTGGTCGGTAATAATTAGTTCTGCTGAACTAACTATTCCGATTGTTTATTTACTCATTACCTAGGCGAATGCTAGCCGACTGCGATAAATAAATATTTTGTTGCTAATTGGCTCTATTAGCTTTTTAAGTTATCGTCGCAGTTTTCGGACGGCGTTTCTGCTAAATTAGCGCTAATAAGTTATGCAAATATTAACGGAAATATTTAACCACAGCGTTATTTAAAAAAAGTCATTTACGTCGTTGAAATATTTGGTTATAGAGATTTTAAGTACACTTTTTCTACTTTGAAAAGGCAATTACTGGATAATTTCTTGATCATTCCCTTCGGTTACAAGGGGTAGAAGTATCCTTTCAAATACCTATATTCCTAGAGGAAGTAAAGTATATTATTTGCAGATCCCGATCTTTATGTGTATTAAACTGAAGAACACAGAGGAAAAACTGTACTGGTTACTAAACATATGCGAATAGTTTGTATACTTATATACTTTGAAAAAGTTCTTGTTCCCACATGGACTAACAACTTTAAATAATGATTGATTGAAATTCAGAGCTGAGATAACTGAATTATATTTTATTAAGTACACTGAAAATATTTTTTTTTGTCGTATTTTGTAAGTAATTTCACAAAAACCACGTAATGCTTATAATTTACAATTTTGTTGTAAAATACGACTTTGGCATATTTACAGAATTTTTGTAAATTTCAGTGTATTTTTACAATACTTTATATTGTGACACTTGTACTTTTACTATACATTATATTTAAACAACAATTATTTCTGACTAAACTACGCAGAATTCTAAAAAAAGTTGGGACATTTTTTCTTCAAAAAAGTCAAATTCATTAAAAAATATTATTATTTGCTTGATAATTCAAAGGAATAAAAAAAATTCGGAAAATTTCTGTTATGGGTAGTTAGAAAATTATCCTCATTTATAACCGATTTTGATGACATGATTATTACCTACAATTTTCATTCCATTATTTTAATCAGAAAGAAAGTTATTTTAAAAAATATCCAAATGATAAGACTCCATTGGAGGACCAATGTTTATAGCAACTATTTTTACTATTTTGGCTCTAGTTTCACCTCCTTAAATTTTGTACCAACTTTTCCAAGCACCCTGTATATAGTAAATTTACAACGGGGCAGGATCTTGAATAATGGCAAATATTCTGATTGAGCTTTATTGAAATAAATTTGTTGTAGTCATTTCAATTACGATTTTTTTTGTTTGCTAACCTGTTTGATAAATTTGGCGGGGTAGCAACACATAGAGTGGAAGGGTTGTGTTTGAAGTCAAAATTTTCTTTAATAAATACTCTTGAAAACTTACAATTTAAAGCGTTTTAATAACACGCAAACAAGAAAAATTTGTCTCACAAAACACTAAAAATTGTATTTTTAAGTAACTCTTTTTTACACTAATTTGATAGCGATAGTATAGGACATTTTAGGTAAAATTACAATATATTCCTATTCAATGTTTTCAGTGTAGCTATTAATATTTATATAGAATCACCTTGTATGGAAATGTTTATTGTCCAATTATTTAGTTTTATCGCGTGCAAAATTATTCGGAATTCTTCGGGATGACGCACCGCAACCAAAACAACCGTCGCAATTTCAATTTGTTTATAATTTTTATGAGGCTTATCATCAAAAAATCCTACCTAATTGCTACGCAACGCGATAATTACCGTGATGGGCGTAAATCATGAATAATCCAAAGTCGAATTAATTTTTTATGAATTTTTTCCAATAAACAAATTAATTCCCGGGAACTTTTACGTTCTTCAGATGCAAACCTCGAGTGGTAATTGTTGCAACATAAATCAGAATTAATTGGAGCAACTTATTTAATATGGGTTTGTGCAATTAATACGTTAAATTGTGCTTCAAACAGACCTAGAGATTAAGGCGTGTCGAATGTATGCAGTTCTATGAGAGACGCGATTTTTTATGATCTTGACACTCCCAAAGTTAAAGGCTTCTGTGAAAGGTGTTCCGCAAAATATTACGCTCCATTTTTGTTCGGTCAGGACGTGGTCAGCGCGATTAGCTGCTATAAATATCATTGTGTCCATAAATTATTCCCCTTCTTTTCTGATGGTTGTTGGTCGTGGACAATTTTCAAATTTAGGATGACCGTCATCAGGAATGGCAAATAAAATAGTTGTGGCATCACTTCAAAAGTATTTAACTAATTATGAGCAGGTTATGAGATCATTAATTTTTTGAACAAAATGGTGAATGTATTCACATTACAGTCCAGTTTTTAGACACTTTTATGTATTATTAATATTACCGGAGCCGCACTGAAAAAAAAGTATTTGGTTCAAATGAGCAGATAGTTTCAAATGGAATTATTTGCAGTAAATGTTATTGTATTCTATTCAAATGTACCTATATACTTTCGTCAAACTATGTGAAATATTTGCTGTAATCTACTGCAAACATATTTGTTTCAAAACTACCAGTTCCTTAAAATATATGATATATATTAAAAATTTAATATTCAAGATAAATGTAGCATATTATAATCAAACTTATGTTTTCTTGAAAGAAAATTGTAGGTCACAGAATGGCATAAGTGGGAAGTAGCACGATAGATGGAGCCAGCACTTACGCTCTATGTATACAGGGTGTTTGGAAAAGTGGGAACAAAATTTAAGGGGTGAAAGTAGAGCCAAAAATAGTAAAAAAAGTTCCTATAAACATTGGTCTTCCGGAGCACCGTTACTATAATAGTTTTGTAACTACTCTTAACAGAAATTTTTCGAATTTTTTTTTATTCCTTTGAATTATCAAGCAAATAATATTGTTTTTTAATGAATTAGACTATTTTGAAGAAAAAATGTCCCTTCTTTTTTTTCGAATTCTGCGTAGTTTAGTCAGAAATAATTATTTTTTAAATAATGTATGGCTCAGATCAGAGTTCCAGTATGTTTTCCTTTAAATCAAGGGTTTGCTTCATTTATGCCTTTTTTAATGGAGTCTTACTGGTATGTGAAGTAGCACTACCATTCATAGCATTAAAATAGTCTTATATTACAAGTACCTACATATACAGGCTGTCTAGGTACTATAAGAGGGCTACTCTTATGGATCTCGCTTAATATATGACGCACGACAAAAATCTTTATATGCTTTTTGTTACATTTTTTGAGGTCTTCGTGCTGGTAAAAACAAATTTGAGATCCATGGCTAACTTTGTGAGAAATCATAAGAAAACCGGAAAAGTACCGAAAGTTTAAGGTCGTCTTCAATATTTCAAACCAATTCGAGGCATTTGAAGTGATAGGAGTCCTATTATGAACACATTTTAAAAGTCTAACGTAACATCGTAAAATCGCTGACAGGTTTTTGAATAACCAGTAATAAAACTCAATTTGCGAATAATTTATCGAGTCTAATTTTAGATATATTGACGCACAGCCTCGAATATTTTAACTACATATGGTTTTTATGCAACAGGATTATCATCGTCAATTTTTATTCATTGATATAGCTATTTTTAAAAATTGTTATTGGTAAGAGGATAGGCGTGCCAGAACAGTAAAACCTACCGTATTATTGAATAAAACAAGACGCTATGTGCACAAAATCATAATGGAAATTGACATCTCGGATAATTTTAATATAAACGTTTATTATTAGGTATTAGTTTTTTTTGCAGAAGTTATATTTAAAAGAGTACAAAATCTATTTGAGATATTCGTGGAATACTAAAGTGGAAATGTTTTATTTTTCATATAGGGAATTTTGCAATTACGCGGGTGATATAAAATTCCCGTAAATTTTAAATTTATAAAATACTGCAACAATTGACACAGATGACGTTAATGAGTTCAAATAATTAAAAACAATTCTTTATTAATGATGCTTTTAATAGGATTTCACTAAAGCTTCGTCTCATTTTTCCCAGTTTGGGTTTTATGAAATAATTAAGTATATTTGGGAAATAGAATAGAAATTTATGGGGAATTTACGCTTCATTTTATTTCTAAGAAAAGTTTAACATCTTACAAATTGAATTCGTGGTTATTTACGGAAAACCTTTAAAGAAACCTTGATCACATCTCAGATAATTTTCGCAATATAGAAATATGAAATATGCACAAATCGTGACTAGGACGTATGTATGTTAAGTGAAAACAAAGAAATTAATTTTATAGAGGTGTATACAGGGTGTGCCATTAAACACTCCCGCTGCCAATATCTCCGAAATGAAGAAATTTATTTAAGTTCCGGAAACTGGGGTTTTTAGGTCCCTCGAATAGCTTCAAATTGCAGTTAGAATTGTTAGTTCAAATCTTTCTGTATAGATGGCGTGGCGGTACTAAAATTTTTTTTAATTCTTGGAACGTGGAAATACGGTCCATCTGAAAGGTCGTTGAATTTTGAGTAATTTTTGTAATATAGTTTTTCCCAATATTTACTTGCTTTCGAGACATGTCGACTTCAATATGCAGTAACAATATGTAACAGGAAAATATACAGGGTGGCCAAATGAAAACGAAGCAGAGCCATTTTCAGGAACTGCGTCAAGATTGTAGAAAAACGCTCAGACACATCGATTTTAGATTAAAGGGGGACATTCTTTGCTGGTATTTTTGACTCCGCCACTTTCACCCCCAAGCAACGGTAAGCATCACCCCAAAATATTTAAATGGCATTTGGGGTTGAGTAATATTTCTTTTGAAAGCTCTTACAATTTTCTTTACAACAGAGTTTAAATTTTATAATTCCGCCCAATACTTATTAAGAATTTTTATTTTAAAGTTGAAACTTACGTACAAACAATTAGTAACGGTAAAAATGTCAAGTCATTCGAGTTAAGTACGCCAATGGTATAAATTTAGTATTTCTTGCGTTACATTAGTTTTTGGCGATTTGTTATCACTTGTAAAAAAAACACAACTGTAAAAAACAGAAATGAATGCTATACAGTATACACCCACAATGAACGTAAAATTAGTGGATTCCAAATTATTTTCTAGTATTATTTGGAAGCGTTGGTTGATAGTTTATTAAATTGTATTTTTGAAAATTAAACACTATGGTTTATTCAATTGCGGAAAGGGTAGATATCACTTTACTTTGTGAACAATAAATGTGCGAATAGAACAGCTCAGCTATTTAATGAACAACATCAAGATCGACATGTCAGGAGGAAGTATGTTCTAGGGTTAGTAAAAAAAATTTCAAGAGACAGGGAACATAGCCAATAAAAAATGAGAAATTGAAAAACGTATAGTTAATGAAGATAGTGAAGTTGCAGTTTTGGGACAAGTTCATCTTGATCCTACATTAAGTACGAGCCAGCTGGCATCTGTGTCTGGGATCAATCGAACTAGTAAATACGTTTAGTCCTGGAACTTCATAAGGATGACTTATGATCGCCGTTTGCAATTTTGCGAAATAATGAGTGAGCGACAGTTCCTTTTTAACATCTGTTTTTCTGATGAGTCAAAAATACCAGCAAAGAATGTCCCCCCTTTAATCTAAAATCGACGGGTCTGAGCGTTTTCCTACAATCTTGATGCAGTTCCTGAAAATGGCTCTGTTTCGTTTTCATTTGGCCACCCAGTATTATTTTATTTAAATCACACTGTGACAAAATATTATTTTAAAATATTGTTATAGTGGCTTTATTCACACCACATACTAAATAACAACCAATAAATTATAAAAAAGCAAATGATCAGCTACAGAAAAAAAAATGGTAGGTACAATGGTAAATCTTGACCACTTTTTTCGAGAAACAAATAGTAGCCACATATTTATTATCCTTGAAAAGTTTAATGCAATATTACAACATTTTTTGAGAAAGATGTAGCTAAAATAACCTCTATTCATTATATTATTTTTGTCATACTTATTTATATCTATTAATAATTAAATTAAATTTATTTAATGTGTCACGTTTTAATCGTTCTGTAAATTAAAGAAACAGCTAGTTAGTAAGTAAATAATGCTAAATTAAACCAAATCAAACAATGAAGGTTACTAGCTACAATTATTAGTAATTATTTCCCTGTAAACACATTTCCAAATAATTTTCATTGTTCATCGTCGTGAAATAATTGTTGATAAACATGCAACTTATTAAAAAATTTCAAGTAAACTACATCAACTTCCGCTTTTTTGATACTTTTCGTAAATGATACGCCACTGTGCTCTTCCACTAAATATCCGTTTTAGAGTTATATACCTACCACTAAATTTTGTATTAATCTTGCCAAAACTTTTCATTGATGAACCAATTGATTATTGTTTTGAAGCCTTTGGTGCATTGTCTTCGTCGTAATCGGCCAGAATATCACGAAGAAGGAGGGTTTGTTGCACCATAGTGTGTCATCTCATCGATCGACACTTGTGACCGATTTTTTTTTATTGAAAATTGCATTTTAACTGTCAATCGCTCCGCTTATTCGCCTGATTGGCACCGTGTGACTTTTAGCTTTTGTTGTCGATGAAAGGAAAGCGTTTTGTGGATATAGAAACTGTCCATTCATTCGACATGCCTTAGCAAATCGCTATATTGAGTCGGAGTCGAATAAAATAAATCGGTTTTGCCAAAAAACTTTTTTGTTGTTCTTATTTTTAAAAAGCTTTTAGCTTTTATTGTCGATGAAAGGAAAGCGTTTTGTGGATGTAGAAACTATCCATTCGTTCGGCATGCAAATCGCTAGATTGAGTCGGAAGGGACTGGGGACTATTTCGAATAAAATAAATTGGTTTTGCCAAAAAACCTTTTCGTTGTTCTTATTTTCAAAAAGTCCTGTTTACTTTGGAACGTACGTTGTAGTACTCAGTGCAAGTGTCGATTTAAATATAAATTTTTACTCAGCTCAAATTCTCAACTCTACCATTTACGTGTCCTATTTGCAAAACCGATGACAAATATTATGAGTCACGTGAGAGAATAATCTGGACTTTGTTTACAATAATAACCGCACGCAGCAGTAGTTTCAACTTTCCTAAATGGTAATATCAAAAAAATACATTGAGCAAGCTAATTTATAAGTCTTACAAAATTTCTACCGCATTTAGGTCTGCTGTTAGTGGTTAATTATACTTTTATGGACTAAGTTTTACAATAATTAAGGAAAGAAAAAAGTTGATCATTTTATGCGGGCAATCCATCAATTTTAGAGGTATGTTGACTGATGTTGCACAAATAGCGAACGTTAGATTATACCATACGGACTATTTTCTTGAAAAAAAATAGTACAGCATTTCAGAAGAATAAATTAAGCCGTTTCTCATTTTGAAAGTTTAGCGAATTTCTGTTAGCAGAGCTATAAATAGTTGTAGTAGCCATATACTTATCCTATAAGAATATTTCCGCTAACTAAGGTCAGACGCGTCCATTTTCGCACTTAGACTATCATTATCATGTCTGTCACTTGGCCGTAATGGCTAAATCACCATATTCAAATAGGTAAAAGCGACATCTACTGTGACGATAGCAGTATAAAACATTGTCTTCCTCTTTAGGCCATGCCTACTTTTGTAGAATTTGTTATGATTTTGTAAAAATTAGCAAACTTCTTAGATGACTACACAGGGCGTTTACAAATTTGGAACAGATAGTTTAGATAGAGCACAAAAATAAGCAATTTCAATAACAAACAACAATTGGAACTTCAAAACGTTGCTTAAAATTAATAATAATCAAATTGTTAAAATATATTGGGGACCACTGAATTATTGTGGCCGTAGATAACGCGCCGTCCACATTTAACATTGGAAATATTCCAGGAATGGTGGTAGTGTAAACTAGATTTTAGGAAAATATGTAGAATCTAACAGTGTTGGGTCGCGGTCGCTGAGCGCAGGGGTGGTCCGATCGGACCTATTTGTTGTCGTTGCTTGGTTTTGGTGTAAATAAATTTACGCAATATGAAAATTTTGTGTTAATGAACTTATGAATATACTACAATGTGAGAGAATGAGGGAGTCACATAATTTAATTTTAATAGATTTATCTAACACGTCTTTACTTAGATAAAGCATTTTTAGGATACAGTATGACTTTTTTGTTAAATAAGTCACATGATCATCAAACCGCAGTCTATCATTAATTCGTAAGCCTAAACTCTTAACTTGTTTTACAAACGTTAATAATTTATTACACAAAATAATATTTTAATTGGAGTCATTTATAATACTTTCAGATTTATTTCCAAACATTATCATTTCGGTTTCATTTTCATTCAATAATAGATTATGCGCTCGTGCGACCATTGTTATTGAATTTAAATCTTCATTGATATATTCTGAAGCTAAGAATATATTAGATCAGTGAAAAGAAAAATATTGTTGAGTATCATCAGCGTACTGATGCATTTTACAATGTTTCAAATAGGAGGCGAAGTCAGCAGTATATATAGAAAATAAAATCGGTCCAAGTATACTACCTTGAGGCACGCCCTTATTGAGTATTTTATAAGATGAAATTTTTTTATTTAGAAAAACCCTCTGGCGTCTACTATAAAGATAATTTTGAAGATATGAAATAGAACTGGATTAAGTCCAAAATATTTAAGTTTTTGTAGAAGAATTTTATGATTTAATGTGTCAAATGCTTTGCTGAAGTCGAACAAAATTAGACATGTGTTTAAGAACATTAGCGGAATAAATTTCATCAGTTATGTGCAGAAGTGCAGTGGTCGTACTATATTTTTCTCTAAATCCCGATTGAGTTATGGGCAACACCTCTTTCTTTGATAAATAACTACTTAACTGCCAGCACACAACTTTTTCAAGAACTTTAGGTATAGTTGGGGGAATACTTATTGGACAAAATTGGGTAATATCTTGAGGGTTATCAACTTTAGGTAAAGGTAATACGTTAGCATCTTTCCAAGCAGATGGAAATGTCCCTGTCTTTAGACATGTATTAATGATAAATGTAATATGTGGTATTAAGTGTGGCATAACTATATTAAGAAGCCTTATTAATATTGTCAGAACCTTTAGCTTGAGTTTTGACAGAACTTATTGCTCTATTTACCTCCTAAGTTGTTACGTCAGAAAACGAAAACCCATCTTCAGAAAAAAATGTACTGTACTTATCTACAACTGCATCAGTAAATTGATCATGATTTAAATTTGTTTGGGGAATGTTATTAACAAGAAATTTATTAAATGATTCTGAGTCAAATGGGAAAATTATATTGTTTTTACACTTCGTTAAATTTAATTTTTTTAAAGTTCTCCAGAAGGTGTCTGGTTCTTGTTTAAATTTATAAGTTAAAAAGCCTTCTTTTCAGACTTGATGGCATGCATTATTAACAAAATTACGCATTTCTTTATATTCATTAAACGATTCCTGAGTAAGAGCAGACTTATATCTTTTATATGCAGCATTTTTAAGTTTAATCAATTTTATAGATTTGGTGTTAACCAAGGAGCGGAGGCTTTAGTAGTTCTCGCCATTTTCTCAGGTGCATGAAAATTAAAAACGTCAACGATATTTTCATTCCAAAAATTTATCATATCATCTACACTACCGAGTGAAAATATAAAATCCTAGTTAACAGAAAATAAATCTCTTAAAAAGTGACTTTCAAAGTAAATGACTTTCAAATACAGTCCGGCTTCTTAAGAAACCTACAAACTCGCCACGATAAAATAAATGTATTTCAGCAGTTCCAAAACAGTTTTAAACACATTTTTAATTAGCTTTTTTCTCTATTAACTTCAACTTCCGATACAATTTTGTAACATTTAACTCAGTTTTTGCTCCTTTTTCACTCCCTTAAATTTTTGACATAGGTTCAGTAACACCCTGTATAAATTGCCAGATGATTTTTAACTGACTAAACCCCTTCTAGTCCTGACGACACTGATTGTCTTTGTCCAAAATGTATACATTTGTAACATAGATACATTCTTTTCCGTAGAAAGAGTTATTTCGAATTTTACGAACTGTGAAAATTACACGAATTCATCATGATTCGACAGAATTATCATAATTCAGTTATAATTTCATTCGGAGTCGACATTCTGTTCTGGCATTTATTTCCTGCAAGTCATCTACGTCGAGCACAATGCTCAGCCATGTGTAGAGAATCTAATGGTTTGTCCCACTTAAATCTTAGCGGCAACGATTTGGAAGAACGTGTTTACCATTGTCTGCTTCAAAATTTGAAATGGTCGTTCTCCACGGCTCGTAGAATGTTTCATGGCGGATTTCGGTGGGGTACCTCACCCACCTGACCTATTTTTTGACTATGGTCTGTTCTATTAGCCGCCAGTGGCCACGCCTACAACTTCTAACGCGGTGGGGATACTCAAATATGACAAAGTTTTAGAAACACACATTTTCAATTTTGAGAATCGATTTAACATTAAAAAACCGATGAACTTAATTAGGAATTGTGAATTAGCGGAGTGGCTCTTCTTCAAAATAATATTGGTCGAAAAACGATACGAAATATGAGAAAGTTTAGACAATAAACTATTAAATGTAGCGTGAAAGAATGACAACAAGGGATTTAGTGGAATAAAATACACAAACAGTGGATGTGAAATAAATGAGGATTTCAAAAATGATTTTTACTTTAAGAAAAAGCAGTGGCGTAACGTACTTTTCTTCAAAAATATTCAATACAAAACCTGTACAGACGCCACTGGCAAAAATAATAAAATTGTTTGTACATCAGAAAGTGCATATCGATGAATAGAAGGCGTGTACCAAATTTGAAAAAATATCTAGGGTAATAGCAAAGTTATCATAAAAAAATGTTTTTTTCATAAAACTTTAGCACCCTGTATAGTTCAAAAGTTAAGACTTTTAGGATATATATTCATATGAAGTTTTTTTCTTAAAATGGACCCAAGAATAACCTCCTTAAATATTAGCAAGTCATTAAGAAACACCCTGTATAAATAAACAAAGCCGTGTCAGGTTACTAGGTTACGGAAGTCCTACACAAGTACCTAGTATGAAATTTTTTAAATTTCTAACTTTGTGATGCCTTAATATCTATCACTATTTGTTTATAATTACCTACTAACCCAAAATTCGAAAAAATAGAATAGAAAAGCAGTTTTACTAAACTCATATAGCTACTACTATTAAGTAGCTGCGCTCACTCCTACTCAAAAGCTATATTCTTTTAGTAAAACTTTGCTTTTCTAAACTTGTTGTTTGATGTAAGTATCTACTATTGACTGGTATTGAAATATACATTGCAAAAGCAAACTTTTTCTGTTGAATCAGTATTAGTATACTCTATAATGTATTTTTCTCATAAATTGGGTCGAAATTGTTTTTAACTCTAGGACACATTTAATATTTCATTTATTTTTTCCTCATAATAATAAAATACCTAGACAATTAAGGTGTAATAAATATGTCACAAATAAATAAAAATGTGCAAACAATTAAGGAGGTACATCGAGGTCTGAGGGAAGTGAGGAGCGCAGAGGGGGTCCTATGCTTTTCTTGTGGGACTAAAACCCGTTGCCAATTTGAAAAAATTAAATTTTATTGAAATTATTATATATCGACTAATTAACAACATAAAAATATCATATTTAAGTAGTTTTAAATTATATTTAATGAACGCATAAAGACTATATAGATGTGGCAACAGCGCTAATAATTAACAAGCAGTTGTACACACTGCGAACCTACAGACCTCGGATATCGGAGATATTGCGCGTCAAATTCGGGTAAAGATGCATACGCATTCAAAAATGTATTGTGTGTAAACTATGTACAATATAATTATTATATATAGCCAATATATCGTATTATCCTCGCGAAGGTTTATATACTTTATGTAAAATCCGTAAATCATGTGAACTGGTAAAACAACGAGAATTATATTAATTTAGTTCTAAAGAAATGAAATGACACTCGCGACCATCTCTCGTCCAAGTCAAAGAAAATATTGGATGCAATTTTGAAGGTTCTGTGATAGAAATTACATTATTACTCACTATTCTTAATCTCTATTTTAATAATAAAAGTTTTGCAACTATAACTAATTTTTTAGACATAAAGTTTGCTGAGAAATATTTATGTTCCTTTGTTATTCCGTACAAATGTTTTTATCTCAAGTAGATATTCCTAATTGTATTAATCAAGTAAAGAAAACTTTATGTAACCCTAAATATTGCTGAGTAATGATTACGATGTTTTTACAAACCATTAGATATATAAAAAAAAGGATTTATCAACTGTATTTTTTATTCCAATAAATATATCACAGCTTTCTAGTATTTTTTAATTAATCCAGTTTTTTAAAAACATTACAAAAAATCATCTGTTATGTATATACATATTATTGTTAATAACAATGTACATGGGATTTAGGAAAAATGTATATGTTTGAAATCAATTTCGTTTTTATCAAGTCTTTCAAATGTATTCCCTCCTTGCTGTCAGCTGATTGCGACGTTGCCACATTAATCCTCAAGTCAGACAGAAATGCAATTATT
>NW_019417117.1:1714711-1739420 GCF_000390285.2 Anoplophora glabripennis
TTTTTTTCTCAAAACTGAAAATATCATTGGAAACTACTATCTTTCCCCTTCAAAACGCCATTTTTTATTTGTAAAAAGCTTTATTTTTCGCGGAGATATCGTCGATTAAAGATGATCAGTATAGCTTCCTTATTAAACCATGCCTATAACATAATATCACTAAGCGCTACGAGCCTTAGAGGGCTCGCAGCGCTTAGTGTTATTGAGTAATAGGGCTTGAAGTTAACCTTCCTGACGATTAGGGCTCACAGCGCTTAGTGTTGTGGGGTTATAGGGCTTGGGATTAACCTTCCAGACATATAGGGCTTGGGGTTAACCTTCCTGACGATTAGGGCTCGCAGCGCTTAGTGTTATTGGGTTATAGGGCTTGAAGTTAACCTTCCTGACGATGAGGGCTCGCTCCGTTTAGTGTTGTGGGGTTATAGGGCTTGGGGTTAACGTTCCTAACAATTAGGGCTAGCAGCGCTCAGTGTTATGGGGTTAGCCATGATGTAATAATATAGCCATACTGGGCTATATAATAGAGCTTTTTCCAAATAAAAAAATGCGTTTTGAAAGGGAAAGATAGTCGTTTCCAATGATGTTTTCAGTTTTGAGAAAAAAATTTTTTCGCCAAGTTACATAACCTTGAATATAGCAAAAGTATGCGTTTTTTACACTTTTGGGTTAGAATATCTCGGAAACCTAGAGTGATGGATCAATTCTGAGGCCAGATTCGGATTCAGCGCGCCAAATGCCTTCGGAAGCATAGTGTCTGATTTCTGGAATTTTTTTTTTGAAATTTTGTCGGCCTGTGTAATAATTAAAGAAACGCGCTGTATTTATCTAAATTTTATACTATTATAACATTTGCAATGGATTTACGTGTTATGGTGTCTTTTAAAACAGCCAGAAAGCCAACCTTGTAAGGATTTCAGACATTTGCGCGTTGCTCTGAAGCTCATTTTCGAAATCCTTAGTCCTCCGCGACGTGTGACTAGCGCAAAGCGAGACCGAGTGTCGAGCCTTACGCAAACAAATACCAGTTTCTGTATGCACACAACTACACAGATAATTGTCCGTAACCTTCCCCAACTAATAAGTCGTTGCTATCTATGTTAACATAGCAATACCGTCGCATTAAGTGCCTACCTAATAATAAACCATTTATTTTTTACTAATTAAATCTGCAGTAGTTACTGGCTGATTGCTTAACGACTACCTGTACATTACTGCGAGTTATTATCCAATCCGCGGGGATACCGAACGCACCGAGAAGATTTCGAGCGGAATTAAATGGTTATTGTAAATAATAGTCGCATGTTAATGTCAGAGCGACGTAACCGTGAGCTATATCCGAAGCAGGGGCATGTGGTGCACAAGTTTACCTACAGAGTGCATTCGCGCCGCGCCGCGCCTGCGCCGTGCCTAGGCCGCGGTGCATCAGTTGAGAAGAGAGGCACATGCTCGGGAGCGGATGGGGACCCGCGGCGCCAGCGGTTGTCCGCGAGAACCTAATTGAGGGCTGTGTGTGACAGCTTCGTGAAGAAGTTGTATTGCAGCAAAGGACCACGAACACAGTACATAGTCTTTTTTACGGAAAACCATATGGCTCTTCTCTCTCTATCTCTTGCTCTCGAAGCAGGCCTAAAGAAAAAAATCGGGCGCAACGTTGAAAAGCCGGGTAAAGAATAACCAAGCAGATAGAAAATAAGAAAATTGTCCGGAAAGTAAATAAAGGGGCATAAAATAAAAAAAAACGTACGTAATATAAAAACAAGCAGGTATCTAATAAAAGAAGTGGGACGAAAATGGTATACGTAAGGTTAAAAAATGCAGGTACAAAGAAAAAAAGCCGGCGTAAAGAATAAACAATCGGGTGGAAAGTAAAGAAGCGGGCGAAAAGTAAAAAAAAATTACAAAAACAGGCAGGCGATACTTTGTTCAATTCTAAACAATTTTTGTCAAATGAATATTTTTCAAAAACTTAATAGTTTCAGAGATATCGGGGGTGAGACCCAAACTCAAGCGTATTTTAGATTTTCGAATTATTACCTTACACAAGTCAATTTAACAGTTTTTTTTAAGGAATAGTCAAATAAAAATATGTATGTAAAATATCTCAAGAGTTTTTTAAATACCTTATTATTTTTGTATAATAATTACACAGACCAACAAAATTTAACTTTTTTTTGGAAGCAGAAACTTGAATATATATTTCCGTAGGATTCAGGTGCGCTGAATCCGAATCTGGCAGCATAATTGCTCTATTACGTCAGGTTTTTGAGATATCCTAACCTAAAATTTCAAAAAACACTGTTTTTCACAGTTGAGGTTATGTAGTAATGCCGTCTATTCTTTTTCAAAAAACTAATACATTGAATCTAAAAGTACAAGGCTCCCTCCTTCGAATGCCGTTGAGTTTGCTCAAATATCTTTTTTTTTTTTCGTTGAGATATCACATGTTGAAATTTTAAAGTTTCTCAATATGCAATTTACTAAAGATCCCTTAGACATCAAGCAGTCGATTGTAATTCAGAAACTTCATACCCATACGGTTTGTGGGTTTGGAGTTTGTAGGATTGGGGTTTATGGGTTTAGAGATTGCGGGTTTGGGGTTTGTGAGTTTGAGTTCGTATGTATTAAAGGTTTCTGAGCATTCGAAAGAGGGAGCCTTGTACTTTTAAATTATATGTATTTTTAAAAAAAGAATAGATGGCATTACTACATAACCTCAAATATGACGAAAAACAGTGTTTTTGCACTTTTAGGTTAGGATATCTCAAAAACCTGACGTGATAGAGCAATTCTGCGGCCAGATTCGGATTCAGCGCACCTAAATCGTTCGGGAATGCATATTAGTGTGTCTGCTTCTTGACCCTTGTTGACCTGTGTTATTATTCATAATTACGCTTGTCCTGAATCCTGAATGTATAAGGAAGCTGGATCACAGTAGGCTTTGATTACAAAGATAAAGACAAAAACATTTTGTTTAATGTCACTCAGAAATACAAGTTGACAAAACAGCTAATTATGAGAGTATGTTATGAGAGGTTGAAGTTTGGCTAATTTAAGTGAAAATATGGTTCAATATTGAAAAGAAATCATTTGCAGTATATTAAATAATCTAGCAACAGCACAAGTTTTACAACATGTGGAAAATAATCCTCAAACTTCAATTAGAAATATTTCACAGGCAACTAAAATCAATTCCGTCAGGTCATGGTATACTGTCCACAAACAAATTTCATCCATTCAAGGCACATATTACTACCATTTACAACCCGAAGATGCTGAAAGACGGTTAGATTTCGTACCTCGTTTCTCAGTTTTGTACCAAGACGGCAATAGTATCCTCAAAAAAAATTGTTGGACTGACGAAAGTCGATTTCATAATAATGGTCTGGTCAATTGACACAACTGCCATTCTTGGTCCGACAATAATCCGAGATGGACAAAAGAAATTGGCAATCAAAATAAATTTGGAATAAATGTATGGTGTGGCATACTAGATGGATACCTCATTGGTGAAGGGTATTCAAATTTTTTGCAAAACGACATTTTATATTTATTAGAAGATATTCCTGTGGCAACAAGACGCGATATATGTTGGCAACAAGATGGTGCTCCTGCCTAAAATGTACAGATAGTTACAGAGTACTTGAACAGATCCTACTCTGGAAGATGGATTGGTACGAATGGGTCAATTATATGGCCAGCAAGAGCACCAGATCTAACCCCTCCTGATTTTTTTCTATGGGGGACATTAAAAGATATGGTGTATACTGAGCCAATAGAAGATATGGCGGATTTAATAAATAAGATTTATGCTAGCTGTGCGTCGCTTTGAAATTAGAGATTTTTTGGCACACTTAAATATTGCAGCAAATTTCAAGTATTAAGTATTGAAAAATACTTAAATATAAACCCAAGTGATTTCCCCAGCAAAGTTGTGAACAATTTTTTTTAAACAATAAAAACTAAAAAAATTACATTTTCTTGTTTTTTTTTTTTATAATATCTCGAAAAATAATGATGGAATCGTCTTACTCTCAATAGGACTTTTGTAGAGAATAAAAAAATCTGTAAAATGTTTTTTTATGCGACTCGATTGGTTCATTCTTTACAGAGAAAATCCGGAACACCTCTAAAATAGACCTTTTTTAAAAAAATTCATAACTCCGTCAAATTTGAAGCTGGAAAAATAATTTTGCGGAAAATGACAGACAATAATATTTAGTTTCATCGTGCGCAAGATGGTTTCTGTCCGATGCAAGTTTTTGCACAATTACATTATAAACAAATTATAGTACTTTTTTGCACATCAAAAATGGTCCGATTTAAATTCTGAAAACGGCATCTGAAAGTAGACGACAAAATCTCCAATTTGTATATCTCGGATTTTCACCTGGGTGACGGGAAATATGCTAAAAATGCCCTTGAAAGTCGCCCGAAATGATCGAAAGTACGCTCTAAGAGTCGGGTAGCGGTAGTAGGGGAAGCAACGAGCGGTGGACTCTGACTCGAGCGTACTTTCGATCTCTTTTTTCACTCTATTGGTTGGCCTAAATATGTATTAGCGAAAATGAAAATGTTTTTGAACACTCGTTGCAGTTTAACGTTTTTTTAATTTGCATATTTTATTTCACCATTACTTAAAAAAATGTGTTTAATTGACACGGATAGTTATTGTTCCATTGTGTAAGGTTCGAAACTCTAAAATACGCTTGAGTTTGGGCCTCACCGACTGAAGAGCCCGATATCTCTGAAAATATTAAGTTTTTGAAAAATAGTCACTTGAGAAAAATTGTTTAGAATTGAACAAAGCGTCGGATAACCCTTGTTACAAAGATCCTGCCAACGAAAAATTTCATTCGACTTCAGCGCCATCTCCGATTTGCTCTGAAAAAAATCAAGTTGCACTCCTTGACGAAGCCATTGATGAGCTCTATCATCAGTTTTTTTTTAAATCAAAATATCTTTTTCCGTTGCCGAGATACAAGGCTAAGGACTTTAATGTGGAACACCCCGTATAGTTATCTATAACACACTCTGTACGGTAAATTTAATACACATAATGATCCTTATTTTATTTTATTACCTGTAACTATGACTAAAAACCTGCATCAATCGTTTTGCGTGTGGACCGTTGGCGGAAAAGGACCACAACCCGGCCTTCTAGAATTCGCTCATTCTATACAAAATAAGTTGTTTCTTACGAACTTTTTACTGGCTTGTTTATGGCCGCTCTTGAGCTGGGCTATTTGTGTAACTGTTTCACGTTATTTGTGCGCTATTATTGAATTAAATAAAAAACTTCCCAGCGCTCGCAACAATGGGAAGTGGTTTTGAAGAAATCGTTCTCGCGGAATTTTTCTTACGTGCCCAAGGTTGGTTCGGAATTGATGCGGGTGCTCGAACGATTTTGGATGGTGGAATAAATCACAGGAAGCCTCGTTATCGGTCTATGCGTATTATCGTGAATTGTGACCTATGTATTTGGTTCAATGTCAATATTAAGTGGCCTCATGAGCGTTTCCAACGGAATTTGCCAGGCACCAGATGCTGATTATTTAGTTTTGTAATTAGCACTATTTTAATTGAAACTGCTAAGTTCTGTTAGGTGAAAGTAAATTCGATCGATACAAACAAATAATCCATTATCAAAAATATAATTCATTTTAAAACTTATCAGTACAATGTAATTACTGATCGTAAAAAGAAAATATACATTCAAACGCGTGATTCTATATGATTGTTCAATTCCTTTACATTTTTTATGCAGAAAAATCATTGCAAATAAAGTAAAAAGTGTATGTAAATTTCCCTAAATTTATCAGTGTACGTCAAATGTATTAATTCCTAGGAATTACTACTTTTTCTTGCCTTGAAACAAAATAGCGTGACTAAGACGCTTGATTATATTGATTTTCTGTCTCTTTTTTTCTAACTAGTCTCTTAATTCCATTTTAATTTTGGCTGGCATAAAAATACATTAAATATAGAACACATACTTCCTTAATCCAAAGTTGCTCGTTGCTTTTTCATCTAATATACAATAATTGGCCTTGAACCACGTCGCTGTCTGTTTTTAAATATTTTTGATGTGCTTATAGGAATTCTACTATGCTGGAAAAAATTTTAAACACTAACTAGAATTTTTTAATTACAATTAGGGTTTATTTGAATTAAATTAACAGTTTATTTGTTTCAAGTATACGCAACGTTGTATGTATTAAGTGTAGTTAAATTTACAGATCTGTGTAATTAGTCCTCGTTCAGGTGTCAAATCTTTTATACCTATATTTTATTAAACTACCATAAAATGTAAATAATGACATCTACATGACATACCGTATTGTTTTATAGGTGTAAGACTTGTATTTGTACTTACAAGGTAGTAAATTTATTAGTGACTAATAAATTTAGTTAGCATGATTATTTAATTTATTAATTTAACTAAATTATTGTAACTATAAGTTTATAAAATTAGTAAAAAAACAGTATTTATTGGTAAGTAATATATTTAGTTATTACCAACAAGTAGGATTAAATGTTTGCCTTATTTAAATTAAATTAATGTAACTGCAAGCAAAATACAATTTAAACTTTTATTTATAAAATCCTAATTAGTCCTCATTCAGGTGTCAAATCTTCTATACCTATATTTTATTAAACTACTTACATTATATAAAATGTAAATAGTGACATCTAACAAACATACCATCTTGTTTTAAGTGTAAGACTTGTATTTCTACTTAAAAGGCAGTAAATTTATTAGTGTCTAATAAATTTAGTTAGCATGATTATATGTTTGTCTTAATTCAATTAAATTATTGTAACTACAAGTAGAATACCATTTAGATTGTTATTTATAAAATTCAATTGAGTTTCTATTTACAAAACATACGTTACTAATTTCCTGATAGACTTATTTCAATTTTCAAAATAGTATTTATTAGTAACTAATAAATTTAGTTATTACCAACAAGTAGGATTAAACGTTTGCCTTATTTAAATTAAATTATTGTAACTGCAAGCAAAATACAGTTTAAACTCTTATTTACAAAATCCTAATTAGTCCTCATTCAGGCGTCAAATCTTCTATACCTATATTTTATTAAACTACTTACAACACATACAATGTAAATAGTGACATCTAACAAACATACGTCTTGTTTTGTAAGTGTAAGACTTGTATTTCTACTTTCAAGAGTAAATTTATTAGTGACTAATAAATTTAGTTGATTATAATGAATATAATGATTATATGTTTGTCTTTAATTCAATTAAATTATTGTAACTACAAGTACATTTACATTTATGTTGTTATTTATAAAATTCTATTGAATTTCTATTTACAAAACTTACATTACAAGATTTCTGATAGGACTTATTTGAATTTTCAAAATAGTATTTATTAGTAACTAATAAATTTAGTTATTACCAACAAGTACCTAGTCAATGAGTTATCTGTTTACAAAACATGTATTACTAATTTTCTGGTAGAACTGATTTCTACTTACAAAATATTATTTATTGGTAATTAATAGATTTAGTTATTGATAACAATTAAATTAAATTACTGTAACTACAAACTGAATATAGTAAACTCTTATTTATAAAATTCTAATGAGTCATCTGTTCCAAATCCTAAATTTTAACCAACTTTTCCCTTCGATTTCTCGCGAACGAAGGCATTTTTCGTTTTACGTTCGTTAGGTGTGGTAATTGTTCTTGGTTAATCATATTTGAAGCAAATAGAGCGTCCCCGCGACGTAGCTCGCGATAGCAATATTGCAATCCAGTGTCCGGTATCGAATTATAATAGTAGCAGTTTAATTTAACGAAGAGGATTTTATACAATGTTACTGTTACGTCCATTTCGCGCTGCCTCATTTGCTTCCATCGCTCATTAACCGAGCCCATAACGCGGGTCGAATTTTAACACACGCGTGCGTCAAGTTTTGCAACTTTGTGAAAAGTAAATTCAAGAATTATACGGGGCGCAGTCAGGGCCGGACTGTTTTCGGTTGCGCCCGAATTCGAGGATGAATAAATGTATTTGATAAAAAAGAATATTCTGAAGAGTGTATACCTACACTGAGAGAAGATTCTTGCTTGAAACCAGTAGGAAGCTTGAGTTTTTCATTCGTATACCTAAATGTCTTATTAACTCCAAAGGAATCTTTGATTCGCTTAATAATATATGTAATCTCACTCACTGTAATCAAATCGGAATAAATTTTACTGTATTAATTCAAGTGATCGTTTATAAGCAAGATTTATTAACAACAAATATCTCTTCAATGTCTATAAATAAACATTTTGCTTTAATAAGTAGATTAGTTATTTATTTCAACAAAGTTGACCAAATAACCGATTAGATTACAATAAAGTGACGTTTGGTTACTTATATACCTACAGGTGCATCATTTATTAAATAAACTAGACAAACCATAACCTCAAAGATACATAATATTAAAAAGTAGAAAATGATTTAGTACAGTGAAAGAACTGCGCTTTATTCTTTATTAGAATGCTATATGCCATTATAAGACCATTGTATACTATATATGACAGGCAAATAGGTTAATATTGGATATAAAACGCGTATTGCTAACACAGTTGTATAGTGACTATAAACCGTATTCTTTATTAAGTTATTGTATAACTGGTATACTTACAACGTTTTTTATACCCTTTACGAAATAATAGCAATAACTGTTATTAAAGTGTTCCATATTGTTATTAGAACATCTAGTACTGGTTATAAGTTTTATAATAATAAATGTATTAAACTGTTCTATACTCTGTATGAGTTAAAAACATATGACATTAAGTTTCCAGAAATTTTATTGTATAACTGTAATTACAAGCTGAGGTTCTAAGGTAAACATATAACAAACATAATGATGACAAATCGCTCACAATACTGTCCAGTTTATTTTCTTAGTAACGATGCACCCGTATTTTCTTGTATTACATGAGAATTTGCACAATAACTCTTCCAACTTAAGAATGAAGCATCCCCTGAAAGGTTGAGCTTCTTTTCTTCTAATTCTATTTCCTCTGGTTGATTGACTTTACCCATGCTCTTCTTTGTCACCGTTAGCCTTCTGTTCCTCCATCTTATGTAAAGCTTAACAACATCGGTTTGTAATAGGGCACACATGATAATAATTTTTAAGACTTAGACAAGATTTACATTTGAAAAAACAAAACAATTGCAAACCATAAAACAGTTAGATACTTACATAATTTCCCATTTCATACAACGCGATATGATCGTGTATCCCACAAAACATGTGCCTGTACTGTTTATTTTCATCAAACTAGAAGTGTAATAGTCGATGCACAGCGGACTATCGGAAATTTTACGATCATAACCGATTATGCACCGAGAGGTGACGATCACTTACCCATTATAAGACGCGGTTTACACGTTAAAAACGGAAACATAATCAGTATGAGAACGAATAATTCTGCTAATACAATTGTTATATACAAATTCGGATACTGGTCTTTATACAACAAATCTTCCCTACTATACAATTAGAACATAAAGTCTATAATACATAATAATGTATAAGTAATTAATTATAACTTTTATTTTATAGATGAATAAGGTGTATTAAGCACCTTCCAGTTAAACTCATTGAATAATGGGTATGGAGATGAGTGTCTTTTTTTAATAAAAGTTGTATATTTGTTATAAAAGTTTTAATATGCGCTATACACATTATTCTAGACTTCTAGAGAAACAGTTTAATAAGCCCATTTCTTTCAGTGTAGTTTTTTAATACTAACACAGGGTATCTATTAACAAATTTGGACAGGATTTTATGATGGTAAGTAGGATAGATAAACATTTGCAACTATCAGAACAATTAAAATTGCAAAACGGTGTTAATATTAATAATAATTAAAATTGTTAAAACTTATTGAGAACCTCTGGAGCAGTTTCCTACACAAAAAGAATAGTTTTGGCCATAGATAACACGTTGCCATGCACCTTTATTATCAGATTTGTCGTAGCAAACATCAATATTGCTAATTCAATTTTAGTTTATTTCTTAAGGAAGACGCGTCTTTTGTTGTTTCAGTTTCAAACAAAACTATAAGTGAACAAGTGATGTCATTTACATTTTTTTGGATTCTTACTTTTACTATAGATATTTTTTTGTGCAAAGGCAGTCTGTGAACACGCTTGTAAACTTTAAATTTACAGAGACATTTGAGCTATCGATGAAATCATAGGTTCTAAAAATGTTACGTCGTATTATTGTGGTAAAAAAAATTGTAATTGCAAAAAATATTTGTGCCAATCGAATTTTCGCACCTTGTATTTATTTCATTAATATTTATACGCGTTATTGCATTGTATGAGTTAACAACATTATAAATTTATTTCGTAGATAACAAATTGCTTTATTGTTGCTATTTTTATAGCGATATTATCTGGAAAATGGTCAACTCTGAATAAATTATTAATGAAATTTCACGACCCTTCTGCTCAAATTGTATCGAACAAAGATTTCACATCTTTGTTATTGGTTTAAAGAATTCCTGTATGTGTGTGTTTTTTTTATTTGCATGTGAAACTCTATCCGTTACATGTTGCGTTCGAAAACATCCAGTAGGCTACACAAAATTCCTGGGCCCGATTGTGTAACCGAGATAATGCCGACATGGACACGGCACCCGATAGTGAGCGGCTTCTAGGAACCATATTGCGTTTTAAAAACGACAATGGCTTATCGGCGCTGTGCCTGCCGAACAGTTGACTATTCATCTATTGCCACAAACCCGTTTTGGAGCCCATGGGCCAATGGAGAGGACGCTCCCACCACGCCGAATTTTGGTGATTATGGTTCCTACTTAGGAATCCGAGCGGCAACCGCCTGCGATTGGTGTGTGGGTTAAATCGCTTGCTTAGACGACCTTGAATTAGAACTAACGAATTAAAGGACCGTAGAGACGGCGAATGCCGAAACAGCAGAGCCCCCAGCAACCAGTCTACCACTTTCGTTCGTTCATTCTTTCAAATTTAGGAATAAGCACCATTTATTTTAAAAATTGTTTCTACTAAAAAAATTTAGTTATTGCACAAAAGGAAATAACTGGCTTAGTTTGTAAGGGACTTAAATATAATTGTATATTAATGGTAACAAACGCTTTTTTTGTTATAAGTAAATTATATTTGTAATAACTAAATCACTGTTTTTAATTAATGTAAACAATACTGTTGTAATAAATAAGTTCATACTTTTTAATACATCTATATCTTTAATCAATCATACATTTGGGTACTTGCTTATATACTTATGAGTAGATAGGTACACCATAATCATAAACTAAGTATAAGTACATTCTATTCCACCAATATTTTGATGACAATCTGAACAAACTGCTCTTTTCATTACTAGTACCTAAATTATATTTATGAGAATTAAGTCACTGCACTGGAAAAAATGTATTTGAATCAAATGAGCAGATAATTTTAAATGGAATTATTTGCCGTAATTGTTATTTTATTCTATTCGTATATACTTTCGTCAAACTGTGTGAAATATCTGCTGTAATCTATAATTTTTCTTAGAATTTATATTATTTGTAAATTTATATAATTTAATTCAAATCTTGTATAGTATTGAATTTTATTATCTTACAGTTCATTATAAAATGTTATTGCCGGTCCTGTTTTACATAGCCCAAAAAACATTGACCTAATCCGCACCCCGCACGGCACCTGTGGAGTGTCAGTCAGTGTCAGTACGCTTTTGACTTCCGGGCGAATTGCTGCTAAGTTGTGTAAAAAAGATCGCGCTTCTGCTGTTTAGACGTTAAGTGTTTATTAAAGACGTTTCTTTTTTTTTATTTTTTAAGTTATTGTTTTAACTAAATTGGCAATGGATAACGAGGACAACAATAATACGTTCACTACTATCGAACGTGCTGACATGGTGATAGTGTATGGTGCGGCAGGGGAAAATGCCCTTATAATAGCGGTAAGTTTGCATCTTTTTTGTTTGTCGTGATCGAACCTATCACTTGCTAAAATAATAGTAGTGTTTTCTGTAACACCATGTACTTTGTTTCTACAAGACCTCTTGTCTGGGATTACACATTATCATTTACAGTGAAATAACTAATTGAATTTTATGTTTATTTTTAATTAAAACGAGGATTGTATTAAACTGACCAAAATTATTTATTATTGCATTAAAACGTTTTATTTTTTTTTGTGTGTATTTCATACATTTTAATTTGGCAACACTGATTTGCGCAAAGGCTCGACTCTCTGTTAAGTTCGATTCGGCAAGCGTGCGTTGATGTTAATAGAATGGCATGACATTTTTTGACCAGAACCGTACTAAGATTTATTTCTTCGCTACAAAATTGAAGTTCAATTTTCTTGACAAAACGTGGATTTATGAATTTCTTATATAAGGTTTTTTTATTGCATATATTCCTAGGAATCTGTATTTTATTTTTTCTGCACTAAAGACGCCACACCCTGATAAACGTACGGTGCGATATCTTAAAATCAAATGTTGTACACTTGAAGCAAGACATTTATTTTTGCGTGGGACAAGGACTTTTTATAAAGGATAAGTAATTTTATGTTTTATTGAACTGTACTGGATACTGTTGTAATAAATAAGCATATCCTTTTTCAAAAGCTTTCAGAATGAACTCTGAGAAAAAGTGTTATGTGTTTCTCGAATATTATATTACATTTAAAATAAAAATAAAAATAAATTACATTTTCTGTCTGCTTTAAAAGTCGCTTCTTCTTATTTGCAAAATGTTCTTTTTTGACTAAACCCTGTATTAAAGCATTTCTTGAATTCTCTAACAACTTTGTTAAATACAGTTTTTAACGAAAACAGAAATTAAAGGCACTTTAGGGAAAATTTCACACTTTGAAATTTTTTAGACGCCCTCTGTTTTATTACATATTTGATCACTGCTGATGGCTTCCCAAGATAAGCAAAACTTTTTATCAAGAATAACTTTTTCTCGAAAAATCAACAATAAAAAAATTCCGCAAGCGTTTATTTATTTAAATAAAGAAATTTGATTTAGTTTAAATATGCTCCTGTGTATGTATACGCAAATAAATGTGTCCTTGGTGCAAGATAACATTTTTTGTGCACATATCTTACAAGATGAGTAATGAAGTATGTAAATGTTTACAGTATCAAACAACGTGTACCTACTACCTTTTTTAAAAAGGCTATACAGTATAGAAATTCGAATAGGATATTTGATTGACGAAAATTGAATTGACAGGAATATTTTGCAACTAGACTAATGTTGATTACCACATTGATCCGATGCAAACTTTTTTGGAACCGCTGATACTGCCAATAACTCTGTCTCTATTTACAAGTGTTGGTGCATGCCTATTAGGAAATTATTATACGAGTACATAAGGGGGTGCATTTTTCTGTTTGTTACCTCTTTTTATGCAGTATATAACACGGGGATGATTCCAGAGGTTCCCAATAAGTTTTAACAACGTCGATTAGGTACTATTTATTTTCAAGCGCCGTTTTATAGTTTCAAGGATTTTGATGATTGAAAATGCTTAATATTAATGCACTACCATTAAAAAACCCACTTCACAAGTAAAAAAAAACTAAAAACTAGACGGTGAGTAGATGTGTTTACCTATTTTTGACAAACTGATGAATTTAAATAATAGTAAATGTCTTCCCAGAAATGTTGCTCCGCCTTAGTACTACCACATTAATTATGTAATAGATTTTCATCCTCTTCCACGCTATTTGTTATGCACGAAGCTACGCCAGCCTGTGCCTTTAATTTCAAATAGTTTTTTCTTGTATATTAATTGGTATACGATCAGAATATTAAGCAACAAAGTTAATTAACAATGTAGGTACATAGGTAGCAGGTATTTTGTTTTGTTCAAAATACAAAATAATATATCCATACCAGTGGCGGGCAGCTGTTGACTTCCATACCAGGGAGGGCGGAAAAGTATAATTGGGTAGTTTTATTTTAAGTACTATTGATATACAGTGAAAATGTGTTCAACGATATTTTTTATGGTGAAAGCCCATAATTCTGCTTTTGTCCAAAATAAACTTTTCAATTACTTTTCCATTAAAGTTTGGTATTTTTCGCACCATTGATTTTTCAATAGATAGCATTACTGTGAGTCTGTCTTTACAATCAATTTAAACTTTTACAATCTTTTAAAAAACACACAAGGAGCAATACGTAAGTAACAAAATTTTACACCACATCTGAACAAATTACGTTTACTAAAAAAAAACCGCGAATAACTACTATTTGGTTACGGTAAACAGAGCCCAAACTGCATATCAGTAAATATGCGCTACTTCCACTCCGCCTTCCACTCTGCGCGACGGTAACCATGACCACCGTTGTAAACACTTTACAGATATAGGAGCGAGCTACGGGGTGTCCACCTATTCAGAGTTTTTCAAACGAATTATGTAAGTCGAGTTAAACTAACAAATTACAAATTTAACATTTCCTTTTATTACTATGAAAACTTCTAGGGGAGGGGCCGCCTCAGAGTCCCCCGCACCAGCCGCCACTGATCTATACCTATATTTACAAGAACTAATAGCAGTATACATTTTTGAAATACAAATTGTCTATCAATAAAATAAATAAATTACATTAAATATTCTGCAATATTAAGTGGCAGATATGTATTTAGGTATTTAGGTACCTTCTGATCAAGAATCAACTTCGTTAATTTGTGCTTATCTTTAAATCCGCGACCTTGTATGTATTTATAATCGTTTAAAAAAAATTATCACCAAATTTTCCGATATAAAAAAATCTTGTTATCTCTGCACATTTTATCTCCCCAAATTTGCAGTTGCTATGCAAACCAAATTTGGAAATATGATGAAATAATATTCTGGTATAAGTATCTTGAAATAATGTTCTGCTATACTTAAGTATCTTTATGTTATTGCACTGAGGCAAATATCATTTAGCCATAAGGGGACAATGACTGACCCTAACAAAATATCTACTTTAAATAGGTTTTAGAAAAGTTACTCTGCTGTCATAATAATAAATATTTTACTGAAGGAATTTACTTATTAGTGGTTAAAAAGATTTTTGCTAACGTTTTATTTGTTTTAAATAAATGATTTTTTAGAGACTAATAAGTGATTTTTTGCCATAACTATTTGTATTTACTTAGATTCAATTAACAATTTAAACTTTCCATTCATATTTAAAATATACCAGTAAAAATAAAAACCTGGATATGTGCAATTAGAAAGTATGACCATTTTCCACTTCTTACTTTTAACTTTTTAAACAAAAAACAAAAATTATAAGTCAATGTTGGTTGTGAACACCATAGGCACTGTGACTATACATATGTATTTCTTCATATTAATCTTCTAATCTTTTACATAACAATTTTATCGTTTGTATTGAGGAAAGCTTTGTTCGTTATTATTATATTTCTGACACACTATAATACGTTATTTGTATGAAAGACGGCCAATATTGGACACCCAATTGCTATGTACCTCTTGCGTCTGCGTGTCAACTATGATTACTACGCGCTAAAAGAGTATCTAACTGCTGTTATAAAATTTTTACTTCGCTCTTAGGTAAAAACTATTTTTAACTGTTAATAGGCAAGTCTCAGCTAAACTCCATCACTTAGTGCAAAAAGTTATCACTTTATTAACAGCTCACGAAAAAAAATCGATTTAACCGAAGCATAATGTTTCCCACTTGGTATATTTTCATGGAACGAACGAATTTCGAGCAACGTAAATCTTTCTTTCAGTGTAGAACGCAGATACCCGTTTAACACTATAAAATTATAGGTACGGGTTATATATCTTCTCCTTCTTGTAATAGTCCTTAAAATTGCCGGTTATATAACCTAATGGGTTAATAAATGGCAGCCCAGTCACGGAATATTGTTCAGATCCGGCTTATATGATACTCTTCTACTGGGCGATTTCTCGTTATTGGTGTAATCTTTATGGGGAATTATAAAATTTCAAATAATCGTAAAGAGTCGTCTTATTTTGCCGGGGAACGGGCTTCGAGGCCTCGCAGTGTTTTCTTGTAATAAAATTTAATAGTTGAAAAATATCTGTTATTATTACTGATCATATTTCATGATTTTGCTCGAAAGATTACTGTTAGTAAGTAGGTATAACCAAACTGAAACTAAGTTTTGTGTTAATTAATTCGTAATTAATTAAGCAAAGTTCTCTAAAAACTGTGTTGCAAACAGCGAAAAAGCACTGTGGAAACAGCACAATATTTGTTAATAATCGTATTAATTTGTAAACACCAATGTAAAAAAAAAACACAGTCACAATACAATTACAAATTAGTAAATTTTGGCACAAAACAATGTACCTATTAGTATTTTTGTCGGGCCACATGATTATTGAACACTTGTGGTCATCCTTTGTTTAGGTAATTCGTGCAAGTGCAAGAAGCCGATGCTCCTTACTCAGTATTTCTAGGTATTCTGTATAGTCATAGTAAATTTTTGTAATATTTCGATTTATTATTGAATAAAATTAATTATGGATATAGTTTAGAAGTTTCTAGTTGCTTGAAGGAAACACATAAACGAATCATATTCAAATTTAGTGACATGGTAACTACCACGAACTTTAGTTGCCACAGAAAACTTCAAATTTATTATTGCTCAATTATTACATTATATTATATCGATTTCTCATTCTTTAGTAGAAGCAACAAACCAAACCAACCAAATTTTACTTCACAAAGAAAATACGACGAAGAAACTTATTACATGCGAAGTGCATTTACAAACTTTTTTCCTAACATAAAAACAGAACATGTTAAAAACGTCGATGTACATAAAGCAAGACACCTATTTTTTATTTAAAGGTAACTAGTATAACGGTTGCATGCTACTGCTCTCGTGACTGATTTTTTACGTTGTTATATGGGTCCTTGGTAGTAGCTAGTTATACATATAGGCCTTGTATCTCTTATCTTCGTAATAAATTTAATGCTTTTAGAGACACAATTAGCTTCATTTTTAATTCAATGTTGTTCCCGTAAAAAATAATTTGCATTTGCTTCGTTCTCCTTACTTTCATGTGAACACTTAAATAAAAAAAAGAAAAGTTTTGCCCCTTCATTTTCTAAAGAAAAATTGATGAGTTTGTTTCAAATCGTATCCTTAAGTAAAATGATTTTCTTGGAATGACTACTAAAAAGCTGACTGTGAGTACTGACTGACTGCCTAGTAGTGTTCAATAGCGACAATCTTCTACTTGCGTGGCAAAGGTTTAAATTTTCAATATTTTGTGTTTTATGAGTGTTTCATAAAAATGAAATTTGAAATTGGGGTTGGTTGGATTTTAAAATTGTTGAGTCTTGACAAACACTGTTTAGCCAGCAACTTTCCTCAAAAAACAGTAACAGTCTTTAGCTGGGAAATTAAGGAATTATTTTTGTTGAATGTAGGTATAAGATGAGGTAAATACCTATTTATATGCCAACAGTTGCTTTTTTGTTAGGGAGAAAACTTCTAGAGCTCCTCGTAGCTATGCCAGACAATGGAATAATGTGACAAAGATATGCAATAAAATCAATGTATGAAATATACGTTTTTATTTGTAGTGAAGTTTAGTAGCTTCAGTTATTAATTACGACGGGCATATCATAGAGGTCAATTTGAAATACAAGCAATTTCACTCGCTGTACAATCACACTGATTTAGATCTAGTTAACGTCCGATTTTTAATTTCTCTATATAGAAAGTACAGAGAACCGTTACATCTTAATTTATAAAAGGAAGTGATTGTTCCGAAGTGTTTCATTGTAGCCGATATTGTTTTAGGCCGGATCGTACGATTGACTTGGACTTCTAAAACGAAATTGTAACTGTTCATAGTGTCTGAAGAATATCTGCATGAATATAATTCTTGATTAAAGGAATTAATGAAATCTGCATGAATGTAATTCTTGATTAAAGGAATTAATGAAATCATTTTTTCTATAGAAACGCCCAGTTAATTTTATTGTCAGTTCCTAAGAAAACAAGGAAAGGTAAATCACTAAATAATCAATCTCGTTATGGTTAATCACTATATTTTTTCGAGGCTTTGTCAAATTAAGAAAGTCAGTTATTTAAGTATTATATTGTTTATGATGAATGTACATGAAAAACTGAAAAATTTGCGATAGCAATAATAATATCTCTACTCCTCATTCTAACCACGAGAATTAGTCCAGAAGTCGAACACTTGTGCGGGAGAGGAGGCGGCATATTATTATCATTAAGCAGGCCGCATTTGCGCCCAGGAACGACTTATGTTGGTAGGCCCTAACCACCAGGAATGAAGGAAACCTGGAAAACCTCATTAATTAGAGGGCTGGTCAAATGCCAACCGGTGTCAATCGAGCCTGGGCAGAATTAGCACACGATTTAAGTACTGCGATAGCAATATTCGGGAACAATGATTGTTTATATTTTTAGATATCTGATTTACGAATTACAGAATAAAAGCTATTATTTGTCTATAAAGAAAATTTTTTTTCGAAATATCGAGAACTAAACTAACACCAGTGCATTAACTTATCTATTAAATGAGAAATAAATTCCTTTGATTGCGTCTTCGTTGTAGGAATAAGACATCATACTTAAATGTTAATCTTAACAAACTTCACAGCAAAAAAAGAATTAGTAATTTTTCGGTTAAATGTTACGACGACAGTTTTACAACTCAACCAAATTTGGAATGCAACTCAAACTTGACATTGACACAAATGACCAGATTTTGTCGTATTACAAACGATTACGGCCTTCGGAAGACAACCACCAGAGAAAATGAAAACTGTCAGACTGATATCCGTCGATTCCCAAGTCTTTGGTATCTTGTGCGGCATGTATACAAATAACGGAGTTATGACTGGTTACTTAGAAGTAGTAAACAGTTTGTAAGGTCAATGTATTCAGCCATTGGCTACGTTTTTGTCTGTGTCTTTGTTTATTCCTACCTCGAACGTGATTTGCGAGATGATCTTGACTTCAAAGTCTGACATATTATACATATTGCAAGTATCGGAGATATGTCTAAATATAGTTGACAGGAGGAAGCTCTGTATACACATTTATGATGCTGAGACTTGAATATATTCAACTGTTAAAAACCAAATGTGGCCATAATTAATACCTTTGTTAATATTTATCAATTAAAAGTAATAAAAGCTATAAGATTTATATACAGTCCTTGACAATTTAAGTTTGCTTTCATATACAGAGTGAGCTGGGGGAATCGCAGGAATGGATTCTACACGTCAACATTATAAGAACAAACTCAAATCAAATGTTATAATATTGCAACATAAAATGATACTGACAAATGTCCTACTTTTGAATTTGGAACATGACATACTCTGACTCAAATTTTTAAAATTTGTTATTACGCTCTAGTTTGGTAACAAATGAAAATCGCATAACAAATCTTGACGATTTTTTTTTAACTTAAAGTTCTTTTCATAAGCCTTCCGAATATGTAATAATATATAAGTATATCACGCTCGTGCGTCGTGTATTCCATTTTGCAACTAAGGCTAAAAAATTAAAATAAAAATTCCAGGTTGCAAATTTGATATTAAAAAAAAATTATAGATTTCAATGTATTATTATGAAATCTACCATGAATAAAATCAGTGCGATTGTGGAAGATCATCGGGATCGTCCAGACTAATAATAAGTTAATTCGTTTACAAGGCCATAACTTGTAAACTCTTCAACTTACCGATTCCAGATTTCGTGTGAGTTATTAGACAGTGATAAGGAATGAGAGGATGCTATGCCAAAACGTTCTGTTAATAATAACGCAGTTTATAAATGTTTAATTTAAAAGACATAAATAAACTTCTTCTGTTTATAACTTTTGATCTAATCAATATTTTTTGAAGCTCCGGGACTAGTTTTGTAGGTCTTTTGAAGACGAAAAAAAAAGTACTTTACTGTTTTCTCGTGGAAATTAACGGAAAAAAGTTATAAGCGAAAAACGTGAATTTACGTAAAAATTATACAATTAACCACCCTGTAAACAATCTTCCTCCCATTTTTATGACTGTGGAAACTAATATGTTATTGTACATAATATTTAGCATCTATAGTGATAAATTCCTGGCCTATGTGGTAAATACATTTTTTGTCATATAATGCGCAGTAACTCGTTAAGTATTAGAGATACAAAAAAAAAATATAGGGAAAAATTGTTCAGATTTTGATCCTCTACGACTTTATTAAGGTCATTTTGCTCTAAAAAAATGTTTAGGAAACCCCCATAGCGCAAGTCGTACCAGCAGTTCGAGTGTGATCTTTTGGTTGGATACTCAGGGCCAAGCAACCCTGAAGAAATCATCCTGTTTGGAATTTTTTTATATCAAATGACATCTTTATTGGATTATTATCAGAGTTTTCAACAAACTGCGAAACTGGAAAGCTTCCCAGTGCTAGTATAACATCTGAACGAGCTCATCGACAAGACTTAGAAGAAGTAGAAAATATTTAGAGGTCAATGATGGTATTTTTGAACATTTAATCAAAAAACGCTATGATTGATTAAATATCTAGATATAAATTATTTTTTTTATTGAAACGTACGTCATGATTGAAAACAAATGAAAATCACGTAACAACAATCTGAGTTTCTTATTATTTTCATGTGTAGAATCGACTCCTGGATTTTGTTGCGATTCTCCAGACTCACCCTGTATTTTGTTTGCGAGTAATATAAAAACGCACGTCCTGCTGTGTCATATGCTACGTAACTCTTTAAATAATCGTACTGTGTGCGTGTAAAACGTCGTATAATCATTCCCCCAGACATATATGATAATTTGGGGATTTAATTGCGGATAATCACCCACTATGTGGCTGCCGTATGGTTTGTACGGCAAAATTGTGGGAGAGAATAAAGTTTAAAGCGACATATGTAACCCTGCCTGCTCATTTGAATGAATTTCTAAAAAATCGTATTTCAATGTACACCGAGAGAAGTGTTGTGAATTAATTTCGAATTATTTTTGGGAATATTCTGTAAATGAATTATTGTTTATGAAACAAAAGAGTGGAGTTTACAGAAAACTACGGCCATGCCGATAGGTTCTACGTTTTGTAGATTTTACTATCACGAATGGAAAATAAAACACCAAGCATTATTTATTTGTTTATGCTTTATTTTAAAGGAATTAAATTAATGTTCTCTAAAAATCTTCAATCAAATGAAGTCAGACAATGATCTTAGACATCACAGAACATATTTTTAACTGATGATATTGCGAGAAACAACTACTTTATATGCCTCAACTAGCATTGTATTTTACCAGCAATAGCTATCAAGAAAAAAAAATAAACAGTAAAAATATGAATAGTAATTATGTACAACAAAATATTTGAATTTTTTACGTTACAACATTAGTTAAAGGAAACAAAATATTTCAGTAGATAACGTTTTAAAATTAAGTCAAATATTTGTTTATTACATATTATTGTTTTTAATGGCTTAATACCATAACGTGTAACTTCTTGCTAATTACCACACCCAACAACACGAATATATTTTACCAAAGGATTTTGGTGCGCTGAATTCGAATCCGTGATTCAAATTTCTCAGTTGGCTATGGTTTTCGATATATCCCAACCTAAAAATGCCAAAATCGCGTTTTTTACATATTTGAGGTTATGTTACATGGAAACGTACAATTTTTTGCTGAAACCAATAATGGCGTCTTAAAGTACTCTGCTTACTCTTTAAAAGGCATCTGAATTTACCCCGATATCATTCTTAGTCTTTGAGAAATCGCGTGTTGAAATTTAGTAGTTTGAGTTATTTCTCGATTTTTAGAGTACTTGTATGGGTTTGGACTTTATGGGTGAATGGTTTATGGGCTTATGGGTTTATATTTTATCTTTTACATGTTACAGAAGAAGCATTCAACAATTAATTGCCATCGGACAATCATACGCAAGAGAAATTGTAGTTTTTATAAAAAATTATATAGGTAGTTAATAGAAACGTATGAAAAAGTTATACAAACTTCCATAATTTTTCCTGAATATTCTTACCTGTGGGTAATATAATCCTGATCAGTAATTATCTATTCCAATAAAATTGATTGTTTATATTGTATTTAATAAAAGTTTTCCAATTGCGGGAAAATTCGTATAGAAAGCATCTGGAAACAATCGAATAAATATAATTCACCTACTTTCTATTGCGCTACATAAAAATGTATTTAATTGTACATAAACTTAGGTGTATTGCCGAACCTGTATACAGGGTGTTCCGATTAAAACTCTCCTCCTGGAAAATAGCGGAATTAAAAAAATATACAGGAAACCTGAGACACGTCGATTTTCTTTTCAAGGGGGACACGTGATGGCGTAAGTTTTGGTGTCTTTGGTCTTAGACAGGGGCATAAAATACCCTTAAACTTTAAATGACACCCCATGTTGAGTGACACCTCATTTTAAAGCTTTTACAATTCTGCTCGCGACGACATACGACTTTTTAAATTTTGGTTTGAATATGGCAATAAAATCATCACTTAAAGAATAAGACAAAATATCAATGAAAAGAAAATCGACGTGTCTCAGGTTTTTCTTTAACTCCGATATTTTCCAGGTGGGATGTTTTAATTGGAACACCCTGTATACCCATGTTTCATCTTCGTCGTAAAATAATACATTTTTTGTAAATACTTTCTCCGCTATACCTACTAAAATTTTGTTATTTTCTAGTAACATACTTTTTCGATTTCGTTTTGAAGAACGGGCATTTTTTTCAAGCGTAGGTATTACCAGCAAAACTTTTCGGGACAATGGAGGCAAATTGTGTTCTGCGCTTTTTACAGTTTCACCACTTTTTAATGCACGATAAACACTTCTGACACACACGTTTGTTAAAGAACTGTATATTTCCACGGCATCACTCACCAACGTAGAACATTTTTACAAGGACATTTAGCGGAATAACTAAAATGTAAAGTGTAAAAACAATAATACTACGTCTTGACACTTGTACGCCTATAATACGCACGGACATGCAATTTTTGGAAACGGTCACTCTGCGGTACTACAAGAGATCAAACCATGCGGTATCAATCGTTTCTTTTTATTGTGCATCATAAGTAGAGACAGAAATAGACGTTTGTAACAAAAGAATATTCCATATTATCGGAACAATATGCGAAATGAATGACACATTACCAAGAAGTAGTAAAAATTATTACTATTATAATTATTTTGATCCAAAACGTCATTAAAGTTGTGATCACTGGACAGATAGTCCAATGTTCAAATCGAGGTTCAAATGCACATCACAAATTGGTAAAATTGGCATAATCGACGGTTCAAATTCCGATTTGCAAAGAATATCATGTACATTACCCTGAGTCATTTTTTATTTTCGTGTTTACCAATCAGTGTCTTCTTTTGTTTGTTGAATATTTCTCTCTCCCGGGATGTAAAACAGACGCAAATCTTTATCTTCGTGACCCTAAACTTCACCAAGCATAAATAGCAGTAAAGGAACTGTCAAACACTTGAGTAGATTTAGATAACATGAATAATGTATGATTTCGAGGAAGTGAAAACGTAAATGCCGACATTCATTCAATCAAAAATCGTATGCATTTTATACCTTCATGGTTTCATGCTGAGCGTTTTAGAACAGGCCTAAATATAGCTCACATATCAGCCTTGGAGAACGTATCTATAAATAATGGTATTGCAATTACATTTTGTTATTCTATTAGCATAGGTATGAAAATAATTGGTTGCGTTGTCGAATAAGATATGTACAAGGTGGAAGGTACAAAGTCGACCAGTTTTAGCGATCTACAGTTTTAGAATAATCTGGCATTTTCCTAGAAGAAGAAAAACAGGTTCTTTCAATAGCATCTTAGCACTGTTGTTAAACATTTTACATAAATCTTAAAATTGTTCAATTTTACAGAAAAAAAAGTTATTGCTAAAGCAGCGTTACAATCTGAATTAACTAAATATTTGTAAAAAAAAGAATTTAGATATTTTATTTCCCCAAGACTAAGACTGAAACTTTTGAAAGTTATTTAGAAGATTATTTCTTACCCATGTTTCCATTTTCATTATGTAGTATCTAAAATGAAGGCAGAATTAATACTGATTCTAAAAATTCTGATAATTTGGTTGATTTTACTCAAAATTATCAATTTGATAGTGAGTGTAATACTAACGAGCGTTCAAATAAAAACGTGGTCAAGTTGGTTCTGAAAATTTGGACGTAGGGCGTAGCGTATAGCAAATGAACTTAAACGTCATCTGTCAAAGCGCTATATCGCCGCTATCAATTTGAATATTTTCGTTTTAAAAAGCGTTTAAAATGGTGTTTTCTCAAGAACAAAAAGTGTTTATCATAGAGTCCTACTTTAGAAATGGACGCAAGATTGATGGAATATGGAAGTATTCTATTGAGGAATGTTTCATAGAATTTCAAAATCAATTTCCCGGCGTTGTTGAGTACAAAATTTTTCAAAGTGCAGTTCAGCGTTGTGTTAATGTTTTTCGTGAAACGGGCAGTGTAACAAGAAAAGAAGGAAGCGGCCGACCTAAAAAGCGGACTGAAGAATTAAAAGAAAATGTCCAACAAATAATGGAAAATGCGCCAAGAACTTCTGTACGTGTTTTATCACA